>NW_010300278.1:0-3024 GCF_000700745.2 Antrostomus carolinensis | reverse complement strand
TGAGGATGCCTTTCCGCCGGGTGGGGAGACCCTGGGGGCCCTGCTCTGGGGAGGGGTTGTCAGCAAACACGTTCCCATCAAGGTCCAAGCTCCCCGCATCCAGGACATCCCCAGACTCGCAGCACTCCAGGGATGAGTAATAACCCGACTCCCTCGTCGGGGGCTTTTTCAGTATTCCCTTGGGCACGGCTGTGGCCACTGCCCCCACGCCCACCTTGCAAGCCAGCATCCCAGAGGACAGGATCCGGGTGAGACCTGCAGTGGCCACCTCACCATCCTCACCCCTCGCCTCTCCCATGGGCACAGCTGGTGGGGGACCAGGGCCGGGCACCTTCTGCTCACAGGAGTTTCTCTTCTTCAGGATGCCCTTGGGCCGCTTGAGGATGGACTTGGAGGGGTTCTCCGGGGCCAAGGTCACCTCCTGCAGCACGTGGGAGACGTCATTCTCCTTCTTGGATTTCTTGAGGGAGCGCTGCCGCTCCAGGGCCACGCTGGGGATGTGTTGCTTCAAGAAGCATCGCACCTTGGAGCTGTTCTCCAGGAGGGGCCGGGAGGAGCGACGAAGCCACTCTGCCACCGTGGCCAGGGGGGACTCGCTCTCCCGTAGCAGCTCTTCCTCCCCAATGGGTACTTTGTAGCCCCAGTTCACCCACCAGTGCGTGGCGATGTCCTCGATGGTGGCACGGCGCTCTGGGTTCACCATCAGCATCCACCGGATTAGCCCACAGGCATCTGGGGAAGAAGCAGGTCAGGCACCGAAGGGAACACGGGGAGGGAGGATGGGCAGGGTGGTGGGGGTCTGCCTACCAGACAGCTTTGTGGGTTCCCGGTAGTCTCCACTCGTGATCTGCTTGACCAGAGTCTTGTAGTCGTGGCCATCAAAGGGCATCGTGCCATGGACCAGGATGTAGAGGAGAACGCCTAGGGACCAGCTGTCCACCTGCCAGAAGGAGAGATGAGCCTGGAGAGGGGCAGCAGGACTCAGCTGCCCTGGTTCCCACCCCAGCTGGGCAAGAACCCCCTCCCCAAAGCTTCAGCAGCAGCTCTTGGGATCTCCAGCCACCTGCATCCCACCACATCCACCCCACCATGTCCACCACACACCAACCATGCAGCGCTTGGTCTTAGGGGACCTGTTACCCCAAACCACACAGGCAGAGCTCTGCCCTTGATGCTCTGCTGAGAAAAACCCCCAGCACTTTCCTGACTCCAAGCAAAGAGCAGCAAGATGTTCCCCCAGCACAGGGTGTGAGGCACAACCTACCTCCGGGCCCTTGTAGGGCCTCCCATTGATGATTTCGGGGGATGCATAGAGAGGGCTGCCACAGTAAGTCTGTAGAAGCTTGTCCTGCTGGTAAACGTTGGACAGGCCAAAGTCTGCAATCTAGAGAGACACGTACAGCTGTTATTGAGCAGCAACATCCTCCTTTGCAGGTGGAGCAGCAACACCACCTGAAGCTCTCCAGCTTCAAGCTTGGCTGAAACCAGGGCTGCCCTCAGCACCCTGGTCCTAGGTGCCCTCAGCCTCCTCAGGGAGCAGCATCAACCCAGCTTCCCACCCCCACGGCTGCTCTTGCTCTTCTTCCTCATCCCAGCAGCTGCCCTGCGGCTCTGCCCCTGCAGCCCCATCACCCGTGTGCTGCAAAGATGTGGTTAGAGGGCGAGCTGCCAGGCTCTCCTCCAGCTCATTCACAGCCACACCAAGGCTGCTTCAGTCCTACCTGCTCCACCCAGCACACAGGCACTCATTATCCTCGTCACCTCTCAGTGAGCAGAAGGCACAGTCCCTGCTTGCAAGCTCCCAATTGCAAAATTACCCCTTACAGAGATAAAGCCCCACAGCCTGTTTATCACCAGCCGCACCGATTCCCAGCCGCGGCCGTGCCCGTCCTCCCCGGGCGGCTGCAACGCTCCTGGCCAAGGCAAAAAGCATCGCTGGGGGCCAGTGGAACCAGGAGCTGCTCCACACCTCCCTCCACCAGCCTGGCCAGCACATACAGGGACTGGAACTTTCACTGGGAGGGCCCTTTCTTATCCAGCCAGTCGTGCTCTGACCTCAGCGTTCAGACTTTGCCCTCTTCTCAGCAGTCAGAGAAACATTCCGGCTTTAACAGGCAGCAGGGAGGCTCTGCCTCTGCCTGGCACAGAGAGCAGGGGACAGGTACAGGCACCCTCCTGGCTCCCCATCTCCTGGGCAAGCAGCAGCATGGGCAATGCCAGTGGTCCCAGAGCCAACAGACACTTTCCAAAGCTGCAGAGAACCATGTTCCATGGGGGATCGGGGTGTTTGGGCCACCTCCAGTCCCTCCACGCTGGGCAGCAGCCCTTAGACCACCCACCTTTGCTGGGTGACACCTACAGCGTGGCCAGGCTCTGCCAGCCTCTCACCTTGATGTTCCCGTTTGCATCGAGAAGGATGTTCTCCAGCTTCAGGTCCCTGTGAACGATCCCATTCTGCAGGAGGGAAGGGAGAGCCGGGTTCAGTTCCCAGTGTTTGAGGAAGGGAAAGTCAGGCAGCGCAGGGAGGTCACTGCCGTTCACCGGCACCGTGGCACCCAACCAGGACATGGTGACGGCAATCAGAGGAGCAGTAAATAACCCTGGGTGCGTGGATGAGGACGGGCTGTAAACCACGTCCTGACATGGGTGCTACCAGCTGCCTGTGCTGCTCAGGAGCATGAGCAGGGTGGCACCGTGCTGGGCTTCCACACCCTCCACAGCTACCTACCCATGAGAGCTGGGGTACGGGGTGCACAGCTTTGTGCTTCACCAGGACCTGCTGCTGTCCAGCTAAACAAGACCCCGATTTGCTTTGGGTTCCAGAGGTGCCCTGCACCCCCCCTTCCTGCCAAGGGCAGGTGGGCACTCAGGATTGAGGCATGACCAGGCACAGCCTTAGAGCATCCTCCAAGGAGACCCACAGGCTCGAGGGTCCTTCCAGGGCAGGCATGGCTCATCCCACAGCCCCAGAGAGGGTCCTGCAGCTCTACATCCCCTTCAGAGGACAAGAATCATAGAACATTG
>NW_010300277.1:79735-80501 GCF_000700745.2 Antrostomus carolinensis | reverse complement strand
ATCCCCAACATTCTGTGATTCTGTGAATTCCCCACCGACAAGTGACTGTTCACTCTTGTGATGCTCTGTGACACCAACCTGGAAGTTAAACCCGATTAAGTTATACATTGAAAAGTAGCTTTGTGTACGCAATGTTGTCATTTTTCCCTGTGTAGATTTTCACTGGAAAAGGTTCTAAAATGTGGAATGGAGTATTGATACCTTTTCAGTCACATTCTATCCATAGTTTATTTCTTTCTGTAAGCTTTCTCTTATTTAAAGACAGGCAGATCTTCTAGTAAAAGAGACTGCTTGTTCCACTGTGTTTAAGTGCTTTTCCTGTGCACCCCAGCAGAGGGCTAAGTAAGAATTTCTCCAAAATAGGAATTTATTTTCACTTTTGGGGGTGATACAAAGATGAAGAGGAAAAATCCGGTATGTCTTCTCTTGTATCACTTGTAAAAGCTGTTCAAATCATCAGAAAGCACTTGGAGGCACTTGGAGGGTTTGCAGACAGGTAGCATGCAGTGGTTTATAAAAGATGCCTTATTTAGAGGACTGAGATGCAGTAAGATCAGGATCTACTCTCAGTGAAGTTTGAGGCACAGGTTTTTGAGTTCTGTTGCATACATCAGCGTGGGAAGGGCCTATTTTTATTTCATTTTTTTCTTGGCTCCACTGATATCCTCTCCTTTTCTTATGCTTTGCACGAGGGAACTTTAGCAAACCTGTATAAACCTTTTGCATTATTTATTGCACAGTTGTTTACAGCATACAGTGTGCTTCA
>NW_010300277.1:68047-79704 GCF_000700745.2 Antrostomus carolinensis | reverse complement strand
GCTCTGGCAAGGATAAGGTAATAAGACTGTAGTATTAGTGTCAGCTGTGGGTCAGGGATGTCATGATGGTATATCATTAAAATGTGACACTGCCAAAACCTGCCCCAACTCCCCTGTCCTCAGAATAGAAAACCTTCGATTTTCAGTTGCACACTACTACTGTGAGCTTGCATTCAGATGAATTGTTCATTTTGAGGGGGCAGCCAGCCGCAGATCCGGACCTCCACAGTGAAACGATGGGCTGACGGGCACAAAAGGGGAGTTCTGTAGGAGCAGTGAATAATGGGAAACCCCTTTCATCGGCATTGCTAACCTTTTGGCAGCCACCAGCAAACTCTATTCTGATCTGCTGATTGGGGAGGACAATACACTGAAGCTCACTTTGAATGAATGCTGCCACCAACAGTGTCCCCATTCAGAGGGTTTTGGGAACCATCTTTGACCATTGTCTGCCATCACTCCTTCAGACAGTAGGAAAAGGGAAAGTGAGAGCGGCTATAGGGGGAAAAGTACTTCTTTTCTTGGCTTTAATCTCTCTTTAAAGCTTCATAGATCTACATTTCCAGCTGAGCTACTGGAACTATGCAGTGTCAGATAAATACAGAAGAGAGAGGTTTCAAGCTGAGCTTTTAAATCCCCTTATCTGCATGAACTAATAATGCAGATTTAGTGCTGTTAAAAACAGAGACTGATAAGTCTTTTCCTTTAAAGCCTTTAAACTGCTAAAGAGCATTTAACAGCACTGCAGTTCAAACCCGGTGAACAATACTGAGAAGGAAAACAGTTTAATGAGCTAAACCTTCACTGAATGAAACAGAAACACCTTCTCACAGTTGATTTAGGTCACTGTGGGAGTCAGTGAAAGCGCAGTTCTGTTCATGCTGCATCTTCATAAACATGAATTAAGAACAGCCTTTTCATGTAAGGTAACAGCTCTCACAGGAGTTTGCAATACAAAAAGGAAAAGGGTTTGCAAATAAAGCTCAAATGAATTAGTTTAACTGTTAAAATCATCAGGGAAGTTTCCCAGAATGATTTTAGCTACGAGGTTTCAGCACACAGGCACAGAGCTGCTCACCATCTCTAAATTACTGAGAAGGGGAAGGGTTAGAGGGGAAAAAACAGGGGAAAAGTGTCAATTGGAGGATTTAAAGTTGCCGATGAATGTTTTGTCTTGAGGGTATCTATTAGTAATCTTAATAACGTGTTTTGGGAATCGAAAGGTTTAATCTTACAGTGGTGATTTAGCTTTAATAATGTTAAAAATGAAGTGTATAGTGAGGAGAATGCTTTTAAAGACAACTGGCTGGTATGTGCTGAGCCAGATTGTTTTTAGCATTTGCCATTTAGCAGGTGTGAATAAAATGTGGTGTTAGATGGACTTTTTAAAGACTGAGAGAGTTGGAATTACAGTGGTGTTAAGCAAATATTTGCTTGTATATTTACAAATACATATACAGTGTATATGTAGAAAACGGCTCGTGTAACGAGGGTTTGTCAATGCCAATGTAAACCCAAACTAAATTCCCAGAAGTGAATTACGTTGCTCCAGATAGCCACAGATACTGACTGACAGCCGTCAAACTGAATTTGCTTTATAAATGAGAATAAGAACACATGCTTTATATTTTGTGGGGCAAAAAAATGCTTCCAGGCCCCTGTCACATAATTCCCATGAACAATTAGCCCTATTTGCATAATACTTGCATTTTTGTATCTTCTAAAGTTGGAGGGTTTAATCTGTACATGAGAGTAAGAAAGGAAATATAGTTTACATTTTAGTTTAGTCTTTCATACATCATGTTTGTGCATGTCTTATTAATTAATCATATTGACATATTAGTCATGTCCCTTAGACCCTTACTGGGGAGAAGTGTCTACAGAATTTAATAGCCTGGCTAGGGATTGAGTCAAAGCTGTAGGATGGGGTCCTTTAAAAGTAGTCGAAGAGAGTTTGCAAAGGACAGGGACGTGAGATGTTAGCCTGATACTGTGGTTCTTGGTGTGCTAGCTATTTAAACTTCCTGAAATTATCTAGAGCATTCAGATCCATAAAATGAATGTGTTTTTTTAAAAAAAAGAAAGTGACAGTGCTCTTCTGTTTTCTTATTGAAATGTTCCCTGGCCTAGTTCAACAGAAACATTTTTACATTACAACTGTGAAATCTTGGCATAAAGCTCCCCTTTGTGCCCTTCATTATTTTCTCACAAATATAGTCCATTGTCACATAGCTGAAGTTAATTTGATCAACATTGGGACATTTAACTTTTATGTCCGGTCAAAGGAGCTGTTTCATGCTCATTTTGGGTATTCAAAAGAAATGATTGCCAGAAAAATAATGTTACTATTAACAATTCAGAGCAATTAGTTTCCCAGGGAGAGGCGATGTGATGCACCGGCTCCACACAACTATTCTTTGTCATTTTATGGATGCTCATCAGTCAACTGTCACATCTTCTCAAAGACCCCTCCAATCTAAATGTTTCTCTTTGGGCTTTTCCCAGAACTAGCAGCTGAATGAGCAAAAGAAAAGCCACTTAGTTTCTAGGCAAAGGAAAACATCACTTTAAAGATCTGGGTCATTTGAGAAGATCCTAGCAGTAGCTTGCTTTTGGAGGGTTTTGGAATCTTTTAAATTTTTTTTTAATTTATTTTTTGCAACAGTGATTTTAACAGCGAGTGAAAACTCTCTCTGTAATCATGTTGCCTTCAAAGATTTAGAGGAATTTCTGTGTATTCAAGATAGAATGTGCTCCCAGGGCAAATAAACCTTCCATCCAAAAGTCTTCTAACAAAGGTTCAAAACCCTAGATCACATTCAAAAAGACAGCTTTTCATTAAACACCCCGAGGCTCATCTCATTAATATTCTGTCACCCCCCCTTTAAACTAAGGTTAAGTGCTCTCAAAATTAGCCTGTTTGTATAATATGCTCTGTAAAGAGTAAATCCAGCAAAATTGTCTTGTTACTTTCAACCTGTCAAATACAGTCAAAGACACTTTTTACTCACCTCTTGTTTTTCTGCGGGCTCCAGCTTTTGCATGTTTGATGCAGTTGTCAAAAATTTATCTCGTATGTCCTTCCTGTTTACACAAACACATTTTGATTTTTTTTTGAGGTTATATATTTAGCAGAAAAATAATTTTGTACTTGTATATATATATATAATGGAAAATATACTTGATTGCAATTTTAAGAACACAACAAATGCATTTCCATAAGTAAATGATGATTTCTGATAGTCCTAGTCAGTAATTTTGCCTTTATTCTGTTATATTCAATATTTGGGGCTCCTTTTTAAAATTAATTAATTAATAACTGAGCAGGTTATTAATAAATTGGCAGCATTTATTATTCAAATTATAAATTAAAGATCTGCTTTTTATGTCATGGTGAAAAAAAAAAGCCTATATAAACAAAAGCAGGTTTGGAAGCAAAGATCTGACTGGAGAATCAGCAATCCAAAATCCAGCGCTTTAACAACCTGCAGGCATCGCACAGAAAGGTCTCACTTAAAAACAATGGTGTGGATACACTAGGTCACTCTTCACTTTATCTGCCTGATGTGGGCAGAATTGTGGCAAACTCACAAAAACCAGCTCACTGCCCTGTGACGTGGAGGGCAATAAGGGGTTCCCAAGTCTGCTTGTGAGCTGGGGTCACTTTTGGTGGCACTGGAAGCCTCCACCTCATCTCTCAGAAGGGATTTCCTCCTTTTTACCCATTTTCCAGTAACAGGTTCTCTTGGAGCTGCCTCAGTTGGCTACCAGAACATAACTGCTGTAACCACAGGCTCGATGGCATGTATTGTGAAAAATACCACTCCCGAGAGAATTTGTGTAATTAAACACAGATAACTGAAGAAATGAGAGAATTCCTCGTAAAAAAGAAATGGCTACAAATAACTTGTTGCCTGCTTGATTTTGCTCTGAAGATGGCTTTCTATGAGAATGCGCAGGATGCGTCACGTTCTCATTGAGTTATATTTCTCTTTTTACTGTAATTTGTTCCTTAGAGAGTCTGAGACTGGATAAAGAGCGGTCATTAGTGTCTAGCTAAAGGTGACACTCACATCAGCATTCATTGTGGTTTGTGTCTTTTGAAATGTTCTATCGTATAGCCATATAATCTTCCAGGATAGCTCTGATTCAATTAAAAAGAATCTATATGGGCTGTTGATCCAATTTTTATTCGTTTGCAGAGAAATGAAAATAAATTGCTATTGTGATGTCATTTACAATGCTCACAGTAAGATGGTGCTATTGATAGTTATAAAACAGAGAAATGGTTGACAGAGCTCCTTTCTGCTCCCGTTTGAGTCTGTGGGCACTAAGTGAATAACCATCTTCCAGCGTTTTGACTCCCATAGGAAGGTGGGATCACCACGTGAGAAGGTGGTTGCCTTTGAGTCTTGTATTGTGTGTCTTGGAAAGACAGACTCTCCCTGACGGGTAAATAACCAGATGCACGTTACAGCATTTTTAGCTGCTTTCCATCTGTCTGTACAAGTGCTGGAGTAGTTGTAGACAGACTTAGCAGACGTTCTTCATGGACTGACAGGTAAATAGCTGTAACTGCATCACCTTTTATAAAAGCTGCTTTATCTTTCTCCATCAGTGTAGGGTTTAAGATGCAGCTAAGATGAATCAGTTTCTCACCCCAATAAAGAAAATAGTCCTGCTGTCTCTATATCCAGAATTTTCTTTATTCAAATCTAATATCTAATTTTTTTAAATGAGTGTACTCTTTTGAAGGAAAGAGTTTCTTCCCTTCTTTAGCACTTCAAATGTTTCTGTCATGTCACCCCTCGTTTGTTTCCTGTTGTAGCTGCAGTGTGATTTTCAAAGCGATAAATGCCCAAGCTAACAATTCAGTATGTAAAATTTGTTGCAGGTTAGCTTTTCTCAGCACCAAGCATTTTTTTAATCCTTTGCCAGTGAAGTCTTTCTGTGTTTCTAGTAATTTGCATTACCCTTTTCTAGAAATAGTTGGGTTTATTTTTAATTCACAGTCCATCTGAGCCTGGCTGTCTCCCCAGGCAAGCTGATGCAAGCGTGCGGGTCTCTGTCGCTAGCGTGGCACAGCACACCAGGGCCTGACGTGTCCTCTCGCCTTCCCCATCCCCTTTGGCCACCCAGCCATCCACAGGAGGTGGGACAGGGAGAGGCCTTGTTGCAAGTCGGGTGAGATACAAATCTGGCAAGGTTTCTTAACCCCTCCGCCACTGCTCCCGGTGATGAGCTGTTCAGGACGCACAGCGCCTCTGACCGGAATTTTTCTGGATTAGTCACAAAAAGTACTTTTCCCAGCCTTAATGAGTTAATGGAGCAGTATCATGTTGCCACGAGTCCTGGTTACTTTCTGACTTGCTGTTTGCACTTCTAACGTTAAGTGAACAAAGGATTTTTGCTTTGCTTCACCACATCCAAGCCCTGCAGAAAGTCAGCAAGAACTACAACATCTCAGTCTTCATACAAGTTAAGACAAGGCAGTTATCTGCTGCCTGCTTTTGGCCAAGTGTTACCAATGTTGAGGAGTTTCAGAAGTTACGCGGAAGAATTTTAATCTTCCATGGTAAAGTAAAGGAAGATTCAAAAAGATGTGCCATTTCTCTGGTTTCTTCTTGTTGTTTTCTCTTACATCAAATGAAGAGCAAGAAAATTTCTTTGGAACATAGCACAAGTGCCATAGCCTTGTATTCTCCTGTAGCAAAGTTGACAAGTACTTACATCATTATACATGGCTGCTATTTCATTAGGCGAATGTCAGTGTCAGGTAAGATCATGGTTTTGTCAATATAATGAAAATACCAGTCAAGTGAGGAAAAAGTCACAGTTTTCCAGCTCTAAAAATTGATTTTTATTGCTCTTCTTGTAATCCTTTCTTTGGATTAAGTATTTATTATTGATGTGGTCTTTCTTTTAATCTTAATAGCTGCTGACATTGTAATTAATTAAATAATACAACATTTTTGCCCAAATGGCACTATATTGAAATTAAAAGTGAACATCACGTATTAGTTAAACAGCCCTGGCAAATGTCTTGAGTGCTAAGATGATTGCCTAAGCTTCTTGACAATTCCCTTCATCTTGCTGTATGCTGCTTGACCTTTTGAGATGTTTTGGGGTTATTAATAGGTTTTAGCTATTATATCAGAAAGAACAAGGCACAAAAATATGGTAAACTTATCTTTTTAATGACAGTGCTACAACACCTTAGGCATGCCAATGAAGGCACTGACATCTCATCTTCTGAGGCACACTTAGACAGCCACCAGGTAACTTTTATTCCGGATTGGTGGGGTTTTTTTCTGGAATTTGTCTCTAAATGTATATCTGAGAATGGAAAATGGTGTGAACAGAGTGTTGACTGTGTGCCCTGGTTTCGACTGGGATAGAGCTCGTTTTCTTCTTAGTAGCTAGCATAGCACTGTGTTTTGGATTTAGTACAGAATTTGGTATGAGAAGAATACTGATGGCAGACCGATGTTTTTAGTTGTTGATAAGAAATCAAGGGCTTTTCAACTTCTCATGTTTGGCTGGCATGGGATTAGCTAGAAGGACTTGCGTAAACTGGATAGGAGAATGGTGAGAGTGATGGACTCAGGGTTGGCTGATGGGATATTCCATATCATATCATGTTCGGTATATAAATGAGGCTTGGCCGAAAAGCAGGGCTTTTTGCTTTTCCAGGATTGCAGTTTCAGGATCTCTCTCCTTCTCTGGGGTCAGTAGTCTGGAAAGAGCTGGGTCTTGGTCGGTGAGTGGTGAGCACTTGCCCTTGGGATCACTCATTTGTATATTCTGTTGTTACTATTATTATTTTAGTGTTATCATCATTATTTCATTTTATTTCAATTATTAAATTGTTTTTATCTCAACCTTTGAGTCTCTTTACCCTTATCTCTCCAATTCTCCCCACTCCCAGGAGGGAGGAGGGTGCATGAGTGGCTGTGTGGTTTGCAGCGGCCTGATGCCATGCTGCAGAAGGGAGGCAATGTGTAGAAGAGATAATGGGGTTCTGTTTCAAAGCTTTCTCTAACACCTCTGCTGGAGGTGAATCCCCTGCCGACCAGTTCTTGAGGTGCAGGTGTGCAAGCTGATCTCTTCGACTAAAACTTGCAAGGGAAAAAGTAACAAGGATAGGAACGGCAGAAATCTGAAAGACCACACAACAATCCTGTGTCTGGTTTTGTGTAAGCCAAAACCTGACGTTTCCATTCTCTTGATCTTCAGTTCCTTAACATGGCTATGGCAGAAGACAGGTTTTGCTGTCGTCGTTCCTTGACTTTCCACCAGAAGTCACTGCAGGAGTTGTTATTACCTCTGATGTTACAGATCTATGGAAAAGAAAGTGCATTCTTACCCCTAGGTCACCTGCTGCCTCCACACTGGCTCTTGGTTCCCACTGACGGGATGGCCAAGTCACTTTTTGTTTTTTTACACCTTTCTAAACGTTCCCCTTTGGGGTAAGATCGTATCTTGTCAAGGAGACATTAACTGAGCATGCCCTTTGCGAATTGCGACCACACCGTAGGAGCTCACTGGGCGTGGGGCCGCGGGACACCGGGCAGTGATGTCACCACACCGATAGCCTTTCGGTGACCCAAGCTCCTGCACCGCAGTGACTCCTGCCAGTGGACATGGCCAGGGGGATCTGGGGCACACGGCCCCACCGGCTCAGCCTCCCCAGTGATTCCCAAACACTTCACTGATCAGCTGGAATGTAAAAGGATTTTACCACCCCGCGCGCGGACGTGGGCCAGCGGCGCTTTTGTAGAGTCAGATCAAAACGGAACCTTTGGTTCAAAGCTCTGCTTTGGTCAACAACACACGAGATGAGAAGGTCAACCTGGGAAATGATTGCTGCACTGAGACCGAGCTGTCCTCTTCTCTGGCTCGTTAGTTGCGATTTTTGTATTCCTTTTCTTAGGCAAGGACATTTTATATAGGCAGTCACATTTTCTCAGTAAAAACGGCTTTTGTGCCTTTAATTCCTTTGCATAGATAATGTGTGAAAATAAAGAGCTTGTGGAAAGATAACACCTTACCCCAAAGGTGTACGAGAAATATAGAAGTGTTCATATTAGCTAGTATTTAGCTTAAACAAATTTAGTTATTATAAAAATTTGCTTACCGAATAAAATATGGCTTGACCTCTGGATTGTTTCTTCCCAAGAAATGTGACAGTGTCTCTCCTTCTCCTCCATTCAGCCTGCTTGGCAGAACCGCAAGTTTTTTGTTTTGTTTTGTTATGTTATTGTTGTGTTTAAAAAAAAAAAAAAACCACCACCCTCAAGCCCCTCTTTTGAGCGATGTCAAGTTAGGATGAATTGGCCAGGGAGGCATGTTTATAGACTGTGTGAAGAACTTTGTCTTTGTGTGGGAATGCTGGTGACACTGGTATGGCTTGCCTGAATGAACTGCGATGACGCGGCTAATAAGGTGTCCTGCTGAGTGCCACAGCAGCCTTTCTCAGACCTCCCACTTAATGCCATTCAGCTCCAGCTCAGTGTAGCTAATTTTTCCCATTCCCTCAATTCTTTAGGCCTCCTTACAAACAGAAAAGTCAACTTTCACACCGAGGAGAAGATAAGTGCTTTAGGAAATAATCGTGTAAACAGAATGTTACCTTCTGACCTGATGCTGATACCTTGGTCTGGGACAAAACCCAGCTGGCTATTGCATTAGACATGGCTATTAAAGGAATAATGCTGCTGATCCTCCTTACAAAGTGCCCTGAGAAATGGTTTAGCCAAATCACAGTGCCTCTTGTCAAACTGAATCATGTTCAGCTGCTCTCTTCCATGACCAAATCACTGATACGTAGCTGCCTCCTTCTCTTCTCCTTTCTTGCAACAGTATGGGAGGACGAAAAGTATGACAGCAAGGGAAAGGCAGTCATGTTTCTGATTGCCCTATTATTTTCTGGATGAATTTCAGTGCTTTGAAACCTATACAGAGTACGCTATATAGCTCTTATAAAAGAGGGTGCGTTTCATAAAGTATCTTTAATCGTAGCTACTATAACGAGTACTTTTAAATAAAGTAAATTACAAAAGGATTTCAGTGATTCCAGTAACACAGAATTGTTCATTTTAAGCTCGTACTAAGCGATTCCTTTTGGTGTTCTGTGTAGAGACTAAAATTAATAACCAGACCTAGATTTCCAGTAGTATCAAGGAAAAGAGGAACCTCTGCCTCTTGTTTTAGTCTCAGTAGGAATACGGGTCTCCCAAATGGCTTTGAAAACATGTGCCCTTCACAATCCATTGAGCTGACTGACGCTGACATCCGGACTGAGAGGGCTGTCTGTATGTCAGAGTCATTTGACGTATCCTCGGCTCCAAGACCAAACCCTGAGCATTTGTTTGACTTCTCTTGAGGTTTGCCTATTGCAGGGATCCAGCTGGCCCCTGTCTGAGCTGGGTAACATCATCGTCGCAGGCAGGCCAGTCTAGCTCAGAGGGCTTCAGCGTTTCTCCTAATTCTCCTGATGCACCCAAACAGAGAGTTTTTGTCACAGGCCTTCATGAAAATGTGTCAGGGAACTGCCGTGCTAAAAGGCACTGGTGAGTAGAGGTGGTTTTCCAAGACGTCTTAGAGCAAGCCCATTTCCAGGGCAGGCACAGTAACTTCTCTCTGGGTTTGTAAAGCAGTTGCTGATATCCAGCGTGAGGCAACCTGCCCTTGTTGGACCAAAATCAAAATTACACATGTTTATTTTGCAGCAAAGAAATTGCTGTAGTAATTTTACATTAATTTGCACTCTTATCAATGAAGTTTACTCTGTTAAAAAGTGTGAACTCTGTATCTGACCCATCAAAACATTTAAGCATGTGACTAACTTTGACTGTCTACGTTACTTGGAAGTTACATTTCCTTGAGTGTTTCGTTCCTTTACTTTCCTGTCATGTCTAAAAACCTGTTCAGCTCTATTTCAAAAACTGTTTGTGGTCTGTCTCTTGTCAAAATATAACAAAATTTGAAAAGAAGCAGAGAATACCCAATCAGTCCAGAAGGCTTCCAGTGCAGAGCCTTCAATCAGAAATGTAGAATTAGTTTGAAACTGGCAAAATAATTGTGTTCCAAGTGTGAAGAATCCGATACTATTATCAAGAATTCCTTATGCAATTAACAGCTCTGTGTATGTGTAACTAGTGGAAGAGAAATCACCTGAGGCATTTGTGTGCTTTGAAGTTTAACAAAGTCATCAATAAATCCAGCCACAAGTGTGCGTTTTTTCCAGTGGTCCTTATTTACCATATTGAATTTGTTATTTTGATTTCCAAAACGCACAGAAGTCAAAGATGCTTCCTTGCTATGTTCTAAGTGCAAATAAACTCTTTTCTCATAATACCTTCTGGAGCAAGAACAAAGGACTGGAAGAGTGAATGTGTTGTTCCAGCCGTTTCAAAGGGAAGACTTTTCTTCCTGGAAAGGGAGGGCTGTAATCCCTCAGAGAAGTTTTCTGTTTTGTTGGCATTCAGGCACTGGATACATCCTGATTGCCCATCATCTCTTGATGGCCCTGCATAGGTCACAACAAACAGCACAGCTCGTTAAGGCATTAATGATCTTGTGTTTGCTCTTGCATATAGAGTTGTGGAAGTTAAATATTTGTAGCTTCTCTACAGTCATGAATTTTTTACCTGAGTTGTCTATTTTGTCACAAGCTATTTAGAAAAATTGTGCAGGAAGAAATAGAGCCTTAAAGTATGTTGAAGCCCTTCAGGATAATCTGGTAGTCAGAAAGTGCAAGTTAGAAGAAATGGCATGAGGTCCTCCCACTAAAAACATAAGATTAATGCTGGTGACATAGGCTGGCTTTCTCTTTATATGATTCAGATTTATCACTGCATTGACTGATTCATGGCAACGTTTTTAAAGGATTATTTGATACATGGTTAAAGGAAGGGTATTGTTACAGAAACAAGTAGCAAAGTAGAGTAACACAGATTTTGAAGCCTTGCTAGTTCATTTACAAGCACTCCTTGAGGGGGCAGGGAAAAAAAAGTGTCTTCTGAGTTCTCATTTACTTGTTTACATGATGAACTATATATATTTGTATCTTAGAATGCAGAAACAAGAGGAACGGAACACTTTTATGTGGCTCTTGCTCCAGTCCCAACACCTTCGCTGTGTGTCCTTGGTCCTGGCGAGACTCGCCGTGTTTTGCAGCACACGATTTCTGTCCCAGTCCCCCAGTGCCGGGTGTTTTTCCTGCACGTTCCTTGGGGAGGAAATATTGCTGTACTCTTCTTTATTGCCATCTCCTTTGCTAACTTGGAGTCTCATTCCGAAAGCATAATCAAGAAGATTAGTTCTTGTGCCATTGATTCAGTGGAACTGTAGGCAACAGGAAGTAGTTAAAAATAGAGCTATCAGAGTACCAAAGTCCTGAAAGAATTCCAAGATTTGGGAACTCTTGAACAAATAAGAAGTTCTAGTGACAAGGACAGTAGGTTACATGCATATAGTGAGTCATTTAAAGCATATTTTATTGTTAGGTGTCCCAGATAATTTAATAAGTGCGTATATGTATATATCCCTTGCTCTGCACCATTGTTGGTAATTTCACTGTAGACCTGAATTTCATCTGTGAAAAGGAGATATGTCAGAAGCCACTGAAAGCATCGTTCCCGAGAAGTACCATT
>NW_010300277.1:42745-68019 GCF_000700745.2 Antrostomus carolinensis | reverse complement strand
ACTCTTTCTAAAAGGTACAACAAGAGAAACTACAAGGGGAGCAACTGGTTAAAATTACTAGTTCTAAAGCTAGCATTGATTCGTATGCAAATCATGTTTAAATCAGGTAATGTGCAAGACTATGAAATGACTGAATTTTAATTAATTGAGCAGAAGCAGACTGATCAGCTGTTTGTCATCAGTTAGGAGACATTTTAACTGGCTATTTTTGGAACAGTCTGTTTATTTGGAAAATCTGTCTTTGCATAATACAATCACAGGCATCATTCTCATAATATCAATTTGTTTTAAGAGGCCTTCTTTAGACCTTGATGTCATTCCTGCAATATCTGTCATTTCTCTGTCAGCAGTAAATGGCAACGAGCAAAGCCAAAATTCAGATATGAATCAGGAAAGTTGGCAAAGCAAAATCAGTTTTTCTTGCACATGTTGCACATCAGATTTTGCAATGATAGCGATAGCAAATTGTGCTAATGTAAATGGTTTAACTTTTAAGTTCTCATTTTCCTTTCATGTGCCATGAGGGCACTAATCAAACTGATGTTATGTACAGGTCAAGAGTGACAGGTTTTTCTCAATGCTTGCTGGGAGCTGACAGTAGACAGTATTTATTAACAGTACCTGCAATAATTTGTCAGCTGAATGGAGGATCTGGAGATTTTCATACCAGAAAAGGATAAGTCCTTGCAAGAAATTTTGCTTTAAATGATTACTGCCTTAGGTCCAGTGCACATTAATTTTTCAATAGAATAATATTCCATATGTAATAGATTACTGTTGACTAAAAATGTGAGATGTTTTTAAGAGGAGGAGCAGTAACCAACTGTAAATTCAATGTTGTATCTTTCTTTATAGCTTTGAAAAGTCTAAATGGATGTAATGTATTAAACTTTTAAAGCCATTTGAAATTAATGCCTCCTTGCTGGGCAGTATTGTTCCAGGAAGCCTGCTTACTGTGCGTTACTTTATAATCCTTTGCCTATCTGTGTGGGTTCTTGCCTCTGGCTCTCTTGGGGTTTCTGGCATCGTAACTGATCAGTAAACTCACTCAGCAAGTTACTGAACTTCCCACTAGTTTGGGGTTCCCAATTCTTACCTGCCCAGCCCAAAGCCATACGCTTAAACTTTCAGAAGTGTGGAGTACCTCCGCGATGCCCTCAAGATTTCTGTGATGCCCAAATGGTGGTTCTGCATTAACTGCACTAACTGCTGCAAACATGTTTTCCTCCTGGCTCTTTCAGCCAGACAGTGGAAAATAAATGCATCATTTTATTGGGATCAGAGACAGAATTGCCTAATAAAAAAAATAATCAGTCCAAAAACACAGTTAATATATTTTTCCAGTATAAATTAGTAGTTTTGATTGTTACAATAATTATTTCTGAGAATGTGCTTAGAATATAAGGTATGTGTATTTGTGCATGCTTCTTGTGTATATGTAAAGCCTAATGCCAGGTTTGTTTTGTTTTGTTCCAGAATTATAGATCAGCGGTTTGAGAAAGTTTCCTATTTCGTCTTTGGAGATTTTAACTTTAGACTGGATGCCAAAGCAGTAGTAGAGGTAGGACTTTTATTTTTCTTCTGTTGTATACTCTACCGGTTTTTATTTCTCAAATATTTTTTCCTGTGGAGAAGTTATGTGAGTTAATGAACTAATCTTAATATTGACATCAGACTTGGCTTAGAATACTTTTAACAGAGACATCTGACAGGTAACTAAAAATCACTGTTATGAATCTGCTGCAGCAGTTAAAGCCCAGCTGACATGCTGCGTTTCTTCTCAGTAGTAGTGTGTGGAGTGAGTATGGGCTGTAGATGCCAGCGGACTGCAGAGTCCCTGCCACCTGTTCACCTGTTCCTAAATTTCTGTTGTAGAATTCCACACTAAAAATACAAGCAGACATTTGTGCAAACCTTTGTGATAGTAGCATCTTGCTGTGTCTTGTTTTAGGCAGTTGTTCTGTCACCCAATGACTCCTCCTCACCCCTGGGCAGAGGAGTTGGGAAAGGGAAAGGAGACCTGTGGGTTGAAATGAAAGCAGATTTAATGAAATAATAATAAGAACTAATATTAATACTAATATGAAATTCACTAAGTTACACTTGGCCAACGAAAGCGCAACAGTCACAACAAGCAGGAGAGCAGGCCTCAGGAGCAGAATGGCAGGTGAGACCCTCCAGGGATGACGGACAGTGGGGAAGAGGGGTGTCCCCAGCAAACTTTCCCATTTATAGTGAGCGAGCGTTTCTGATACGGGATACTGCTGGTGGCCAGCCTGGGTCAGCTGCCCTGGCTGTCGCTCCTCCTTGCCTTAGCAACTGGCTAACTCTGAACTGGTAAAGACCTCAGTCATGCACATGGTGTGTGGAAACCCACACACCATGGCTGGCCATGAACTAAAACAGTGTCTCACAACTTTGTTCTCACCAAATTGGGTGCTGCAGTCTCTCTTAAAATGCACCTTTTCTGACCAAGAATTAATTCTATCCGAGCAGAATGAGGACAATGTGGAAGGGTGACTGGCAGATTTATGTAAAGCCAAAAAGAATGCAGTAAACCGTTTTCATCATGAGTTAAGATTACCTTCACTTTACTGCTAAATCTTGCCGCCGGGTAACACAGGGTCAGAAATAATATCCAGGTTGAAAACCAGTTTAATCTCATGGTTTTCCCACTTTAATTCTCAGAGATACTGTAGTGTCTTTTTGGTGTCCTTGAGGATAGGCATGTTTCTTCTAAACCAAAAGCTTTTATTTTGTAAATCAAGCAGCCAGAAGTAAGCGGCCTGTGTGTCAAAGGCTGGCGACTCCTCATACAGGTGCAGTGCAGTTCTCCTTCCTTACGTGATGATTAGTCCTTCATCTGCTGAAAAATAGGAGTTTGGCATTACAGCACTGTGTATGTAACTGATAATTTCCTTCTCGGAATCCTTTATACATTGCAGTCATTTAACCAACAAACTTATAGCATAATTGAAATGAAATTCAAGTCACTGATTCAGAATATGCAGCTTCATGCTGCTTATGTTAAGAACTAAATCCTGCTCTGCTACACTGTGGTTCCCATAGTTATCATCAACATTTAGAGATTACTTGGTTCTGAAATATTATGCTGGTGCAATAGTGTTCTTGAGAAAGCTCCTGTCAGAGAACACCTCTATCAGTCATGCTGCAGCAGAATTATCTCCTACACTCAGTATTGATGAAGGGTGCTCTGATTTTTTCCTAACTTACTAACTGCCTAGCAGTCTGCCGGATTGAAACTGGAGAGAATGCTTCCTTTACCACCAAGAGATTAAGATTCCTACTTTTATATCTTTTAAAGTGATCCATTTCTAAAAAAAATAATGTCACTAACCATGGATGATGCGTATTGAGTGAACTGCACAACAGGTAGTAAGAGTACAAGTGATTTTTATTCCTGACACAGTAGTTCTCATCCTATGAATGGTCTACCAGTGTCAGTCAGTGTTGTTGCATGTGAGCACACAAGGTACGATTTGAAGATGAATCAAATTTATTTACCCATTCTTCCTAGATAAGGTGTATTGTATGCGTGCGTGACTGTAAAAAGCATTAGAATATTACATATTTTCTGTTGCTTTTTTTGAGAAGTAGCATACCCCATTTACCAGCACTTCACTCAGTTACATGGCAACATTAATTAAACATCATTATTGATCTAGACACTTCCACTTGTAATTTGCATATATGCAGTTAAATTCATATTGTTTTGTAGTCTTCTGCATTTGGTCCCATTTATAAATTGGTATGTCAGAAGATCCGAAAGATTTAAGAAATGGTTGTCTCGTGTAGTTTACTACACAGAAGTGATGGTACGGGCATTGTCTTTGACAGCTCTTAGCACCAGAGCAGTCATGAATGAATCCGTAGGAGGCACACAGCACTCTGTTTTGATAACAAAGTCTAGGCTCCAAGGAGACAGAGCAATTTCTAAAGTATAATTTGGGAGGGCAGAGTTACAGGCTGCCTCTGGCAGGAATTATTCTAGACAGGACTTAATGGTTTGTTTGTACATAAGGTATATAAGATTCAATCCCAAATCACTTCACAAACTAGTTTATAAGTGGTGTTTCTCAACTGTGCTATTTTCCGGAGCTGGCACAGGGCAGAGTGCCGTGACAAAGACCATGGCAGAACAGGAACAAAACTGGCCGAAGGTGATGGCTTATCTAACGCTCAGTGCCAGCCAAAGTGTTAGCCTGTGCTCATCTAGGAACCTCACACTCCAAAAAATGTCGTGGTCCCTTCTGACATTTGAAACTTGTGCCTATGCAAATTGCTGATATTAACCATTCTTTCAGCTATTAAGCAGTGTAGTTAATACCAGGAATCGTAAGGGTTAATCCTTTGACCTGTCATCATTGTACGTATTAGTAAATTTATCTCTTCTTTTCTTGTTGACCTTTTGAATTCCCTCTTGAGACCACAATGTGCTGAACACTTGGACATGAAGATACTATGAGCAATACATGTGTTGTGGAAATGTAAACTGTGCTTATACCAAACATAAAGAATGAAGTATATTTCTAAAGGATTTCACAGTTAAGCCATCAAAAGGGAGAATCTGAGAGCTATTTCAAATGTAGAGTCCAGGTACTGAAGTGCAGTGTACCAAAATGTTGTGCCTATTAATTAATAAACTATAAATCATTAATATATAGTTTTTTAAACATTTTATGGGAGCCTTTATCTAAAATCATATTGATTTCCTTGCTAGGAAAATATGCTTTACTGATGTTGGAGTAATCTGGAGGGGAAACAATAAAACAGGTAGAGGCTTCTGGCAGGTCTGAGATCCATGTGTGCATTGACAAGTGTGTTGTCCAGGGGGATAAACTGGCAAGAAAGAAATGGGACATCTGTAGTATAAAAAGCATAGCAAACACAATTGTTTCATAGTAGATTTTAATTATAGTTTGAGCATAATTTGTAGCTTAGTACCATAGTGATGATGTTTAGAGCAATACCTACAGCTCTGCCATTTAAAGCATTTTCCAGTGGTCCTCAGCCTGCAAAGGGCCAGTGATAAGGTTCGATTTTGGTCGAGCTTTCTTAGGCTGATGTGTGATTCAGAATACAGGGGGAACGAGGGGACCTGGAACCACAAAAGAGGTTTTTTTTTTCCTGAAGTCTCAGACATTTGTACACTCTGGGTGTGTGCCAGGAATCGAGGACATCAGGGTCTCTTTGCCACGTCTCAGCCAGTGATGCCCCACGTAGGCTGCGAGGTCTCATAAGGTGTGCTTGATGCCACCCTTTCCTTGGGACATGCTAATGCCCCCGCCACTATTTACCTGAAAATAAGCAAATGGAAGTACAAATGCTCCTGAGTGTTAATTACAAAGGTTTGGTATTGCTGTAGTAATAAGCCTCAGAAGTTTGTCTTGTAGCTAAATGTATTTACTAAGGCAATACATACAAAAGAAAGATTTATGTTTCCTCAAGTTTTAACCATTTAAGGTACGCTCTAAGACCTTAATTTTTTTCCTAAAGGTCAGCTAATTTCAGTTAATCCTGAGTAGGCAAAGTTGGCTGAGTATTTTGCTGCTGTTTAAATTCAGAGATTTGCCTACAGATTTTTTTAAAATTTTTTTTAATGCTAAGTTTTTTGTGTAGTACAGCATTCAAATTATTTGCCCACTGCTTTCAGGTATCTTCCAGCATGTCTATTCCCAGCGTGTTATGGAAGTGTTTTACAACATATACAAAATTACTATAAACTTGTATATTAGTTTGACTGTGAATTCCAGTATGTATCAGCTTCTCTGCAATGTCTCTAATGCCGATATTGTCACAGCATTTCACAGAAACATGAATTTGTGATGTTTCCTTGTGTAGAAGATGGTTCTTCTGTAATTTTTCCAGAAGTTCTGCTCTCCTTGCGTTTAATATATAGATCGGTCACTGTAATCTTTGCAGTTATCAGAAATGCATTGCAAATTTATAGTTGTGTGTGAGAAAAGTAGGTTTTCTGTTTCTGGAAAATTATCTTCTAAAATTGAATTGAAAGGAGATTTAAGGGCGAATGTCATGTGGATGGAGCCAAGCTCTTCTCAGTGATGTCCAATGGTAGGACAAGGGGCAATGGGTGTGAGCTGGAACACAGGAGGTTCTGCTTCAACTTGAGAAAAAACTTCTTTACAGTGAGGGTGTTGGAGCCCTGGGACAGGCTGCCCAGGGAGGGTGTGGAGTCTCCTTCTCTGGAGACATTCAAGACCCGCCTGGACGCCTTCCTGTGTGATCTCATTGAGGTTCCTGCTCTGGCAGGGGGGTTGGACTGGATGATCTTTTGAGGTCCCTTCCAATCCCCAACATTCTGTGATTCTGTGAGATTCGATGAGGTGACTTTAAAGAAATCTGCAGCAGCTCTGAGGTATACTGTAGGCTGAAATAGAAGATTATTCCAGAAATTTAAAAATTATTATAAGTTAGTGCTCTGGTTCTTCAAAAATAGTAATAGAGTAAATGCTTGGAGGTTCTGAAATTAAACAAGACTAGTTGGCTGTCAACGTAATAAAACCAGGATACTAAAATCTCTGAAGCACATTAAGGGTAAGAAGGGAACTGAAGTTTGTGGAGGGGGTTTATTACAATGAACTGAGGAGGACAGGTTCTTTTTGTTTGATATGCGAAAGGAAATAAATGAAGTTACTGTGAGTGAATGCATGGAAGAAGTAAGTTAATTCTCTTCTGCCAGGCCCTGAGAGGAAGCAGCTTATCACCTGCTGTGATGGCTGTAGACCACGCAGGGTTTCACACTGTGATGGGTCCAAGGCCGTTCTAATCTCCACTTTTACCATTATATATATTTAATTTTATTTAATTGAAACAACTTATTAGCAACTAGTGCTTTCTGTAAACTCTACAAACACTTGCTAGTGTAAATTTGGAAGCAGAATCGATCCCATAAATCTCCCCTTGCCTCCTCATTCACATGGATCTATGGAAGTGCAAGTGGGAGGGTCGCGACCCCCGTCAGTAAATTTGTAGGGCTGCCTACACACTGGCGTCCCGCGCGGGCTGTCATTTTGTGCCTTTAACATGCAGAGGTGCCCTTTCTCCTTCATTTGTTAGAGCAGATGGTTAAAAGTGAAAGAGAGTTCCCATCCTCGTGAGCCCCAGCCCTGTGCTGGAGGTTGGTGGTAGATGTGGTGTATTGGTCAGGAGCTGCCTTCTCTCACTTTTGCCCTGCACCAGCCCGGAGCATCACAGCTCACAGCTTCGGCTCTGGTCGTCGGTAGAAATATTTCTCCTTCTGTTGTTTTGTCTCAGTGCATCAGTTTACCAGTCTTGCTTTATTTAAATCACCATTCAAGTGTTAGATGACTCTAGACCTAGGAAGAGTATTTTTGCTGTCAGCTGGCCATAGTAACAGTCGATATTAATCTTAGAGAATTACTGTCTTTTCATAGTTAAAAAATTAGTTATCCACTATCTTACCTATAAATCTTCCTAATCCTATTTGTCCATTTTAGGAAAGTACAATCAGACTTAATGAACTGGGCTTATTTTGTCTGTTTTGGAACACAAAACTGTTTCTGGCTGAGACTGCTGATTCAAAAGTCTCTTAAAGTTCCTTGTATTTCGAAGAAGAAGGATAATTGTGTGCTCTCGGGAATATAAAGTTCAGTATGCAACCATAGGTCTTTAGGAGAAAGTTATAATAATCACAAAATTAATTTGCTCAAGGTAAACCATACCCTTCACAAGTATCTAGAAAAAAACATTTTTCCTTTTTCCCCTCACTAAAGGACTCTTTGTTAGGGTTGGTAGTAACTTGGTAAGCTGGAGGGAGATAAAGTGTTTCATATATGAACACTCATAAGGGTAGCAACAGAAATGCTGTTTTGGGATTCCAGTCATTTTGGCCTACAAACAGCTTTCAAGTTCTGTCTGCAGAGTTAAGAAGCAAAGTCCCCAACTTAAAACTGGGGATTCATGCTTGTACACCTGCCCTGTCTACTCAATGGGTCACATTCAACCAAGATGTTTCCATTCTAGACTTCTCCCGGGCAGCCATTTGATAAGCCATAACTGGAATTGCTGTTGAAATGTTTTTTAAAAGGTAATAACTACTCGTAAAGAAGTTGCATAACTAGAGCCGTCATTCACTTGCATTGTGGCTCTCTGCCACCTCTGACCATCTGACTTTATAATTTTTAGTAAAGTTGGAACTACTTCTTTCTAGCATGACTAATAGTTTGGATTATGAAGTGCAACTTAAACACCAGTGTACCAGTCTTTGGCATTTGGGCCTATAATTAGATTATTCTCCTTAGAGATGCAAAATCTGCAAGAGGTGAAACTGATAGTCTATTGTGAGATGCCAGAGAAGGTACTGAATATACACACGGCAATAAATACACTTTTTCAGGTGATTCGTGCATATTTTGAGGCTGATCTCAAACCTTAGTGCTCTGTAGTGAAGTTTTTGAATATAGTTGGAAGGGATGGAAATACTGATACAATGAAAACTGTCAACCACTACAAAACCTATTTCTACCTGTTCTAGGCTTACATCAATGTTTGTAAGTCTGATCTTCTATATTTCCTCTTCTGCAAGAGCTGAAGCTGATTAATGTATCTTTTTAGGTAGTTTAAAACTGCAATAGGATTCCCTTCTTTCTTCAGTAAAGTGTTATTGAGCCATGATTATAAAAGCAAAATGTCATTGCTTTATTTGAGATAAACTTGCATATCAGTTATTCTTAATAGCTTACAAGCTTCAGATCATGTTTTCATTCCAGTTAGAAGTGTGCATAAGATCTTTGGTTTTATCTTCTTAAATAGTTCATTGTAAATAACTTTGTCTCATAAAGATTTTAACTTTCTTGACAAGCTAAACTGATTCTAAGAAATGCTAGAAACAAAATCCTGTGTAAAATGAAAATGTAATAAAGATTTATTAAATTCAAATACGTAAAACTTCAGGTCTAATAAGGACAGTTTTATTAATGAATGTAAATTGCAGCAACCCATCTGAGGCACCTGCTAAATGTTCATTACAAATTACTCTCATAGACATTGTGATGAGTTTCATATTGTAGCCAGACTTATAAAAGCATGCAGATTGCTTCCCCAAGGGACTGTATATTTACTTAACAGTGTAGTTAATTGCAATTATTTATTTTCCAGTGATCGCAAATGGCTTCTGCATTAAAGATCTATGTGGCTGTTAGGGATTATTCAATTACCTCTTTTTTTTCTCAGTAGTCTAAGTCAAACCTGAGCTCAGATTCCCAGAGGTAAGCCAGTAATGTATTAACTCGATATGTTCCTTAGCTTTCTGTTGGGGCCAAAACTCGGTAGTCATAAGTCCTCTCAGCAGAGCTGGCTTGAGAAATACTGATTGGCCATCGCTGCAGCTGATTTTTTGACATACTCTGTTCCATACTGATGCTGCCACGCTTATTGGCAAGATTCATAGGAGGTTAATTAAGTCCATCTTCAAAACAACGAGGGGCCAATGAGCCATATACTCGTTGCAATAGTAAATTAAATGATGCAATTGTTTCTACTTCCATCACGGATAAGGGGGGAGATGAGTGAATGAATTGTTCTCGGGCTGTCTCCTCTGGGGCCCTGGAGGGTCTTGCAGCATGTGGTGGCAAACCTGCTTTTAATTTGTGGCTTCAGGAAAAGATGACACTCTGGGCAGCAGGCGGAGGTCTCACACAGCATCACAATGTGAACGATGACACTGTTTAAAAACTCAAAGGAACTCTATTCCCAGTCGGGCTCAGCAGCCCCTCCTGTTTCAGATGCAAATTAATACAAACACAGTTACAGAGCAGAACAGAAAAGATGATAGGTTGATCAAATTTGGCGCTGCTCAGGCCGTAATTAAAACGTACACAAATTAAATACCATTATCCTGTGCTTTCTAATAGGGCTGAGCGTCATTAAACTAATTAATAACACAGTCTATGAGCTCGGCTCTGCTGCTGCCATTGTTCAGAGGGTCTGTTTTATGCCTGGCCTGGCAGCTGGGCGGCTCAGCTGGCCCCGGCTGACGGCGGGTGACAGCGGTGCCAGCAGCGCCTGGCTCCCGTACACAAATTAAATACCATTATCCTGTGCTTTCTAATAGGGCTGAGCGTCATTAAACTAATTAATAACACAGTCTATGAGCTCGGCTCTGCTGCTGCCATTTTTCAGAGGGTCTGTTTTATGCCTGGCCTGGCAGCTGGGCGGCTCATCTGGCCCCGGCTGACGGCGGGTGACAGCGGTGCCAGCAGCGCCTGGCTCCACACAGCCCGGGCTGGGGTGGCCGCGGCCGCACCTGCCCCTCATCACCTCGCTGACGGTGATGGTGACAGGTCGCACAGGGGCTGAACCCCTCCGCTTCTGGCTGGTGGCTGGCTGCTGCCAGGGGTAGACTTGCGGGCCCACAGGCTGACTCTGAGGCCACAGGGGCTTCTGAGGTGGCACTCCATTTCGGAACAGCTGCAGTTCAGAGATGAGCCCTGAACACTAAGTGATGGAGAGAGAGATGGAGGGGGAAAGGGAAGCTCCTGGAGGGTCTGCAGCTTTCATCAGGGGCTTGTGGGTGCCTGTTAGCGCAGGGAGTAGTGCTCCTGACAAAGCAGCCAAAGTTGTCTGAAGGGTGACCCTGCGGCTCTTCTCAAGTTGGCTACTTCAAGAGGCTGAGACTTTCAAATGCATTCAAACGCACATGGAAAAATGGTCTTGCCAATGGCTTACAGTTAATAAGATGACAGAATCATAGAATCATTTGTTTGGAAAAGAAACCTTTTCCAAAGGTTTGAGACCTTTGAGACTGTCCAGTCCAACCGTACTGTCCACTGCTAAACCAGATCTCTGAGCACCCCATCTACCAGTCTGTTAATGGAGACTTTCAATGGAGAATCTTCAGTGAAGATACTAATGCCAGATCCTAGGCATCCTTCCCAGATTAGCAATGCTCAGCTATCTAATAGGGTTGCAGGTTAATTTCTGCTTGATGACATGTTCATGAAGAAACAGATCCAGAGATTTGTTGGCCAAACCTTTGGCAGTGCCCAGGGTCTTGCACCTGTAAAATGTGGAGCGTTGCAGTTGGAGTGCAGGAAGCACTTCACTGCATGGTTATCTTCAAGCGTGTCAGCAATCGATTGCTTTAAGTCAGCGCAAGAGGGCTCATCGTATTGCAGGGACTGTAGCTAGGAAAACACACATATAACTAACCATTAATAATATCCTGACTTGAAAATTATTTTCATAAAAGCAGGTGTAATTTGAATAATTAAATGGAGTATGGTAGTGCATAGTGAAAGTCTGTAATAAATATTTAAGTAAAGCCACCTGGGGTTTTTTTTCTGCTTATATCTAGTGTAGAGACTCATCTACTCAACTGAGGCAAAATATCACCTGGGTAGATGCTATAAAATACCTTTTTGTCCATCTAAAAATTATGTCATTTTAGAAGAAATAGATGTACCTGAAAAAAATGCACTTTCTAAATTTCAGTTTATTCCTGGTCATTAACAAGATACAAAATCTTAACACCTATGGATGAATTATGCACTAGTATTTGAAAGGCAACCATTAATGGTATAAAATAAAAGAAGAGCAGGGGAAAAAGCTTGCATTCTGCCTATTTGCAGCAGAATATCAAAAGCATACATATACATATTTTCATTGTCAAAGGGAAACCTAGAAGGACTCTTTTCAAAAATACAGCCAATAATATAGAATGATATTTTGTTTGCTTATGAAAAACAAAATTGAGAAGAAATAATTTGGTATCGATCTGAAAATCAAGGAATAGGATCCTATCTGCCTCTATACTATACACCGGAATTCCTTTTCCAATGGCAAGTTTTATTCTTGAGTTGGAGTCAGAAATACGTTAAGAGTCGATGAACCTGAATACACAAAATCTCTGGGTATGCGAGCAGCTATGTTAAAACATTTTAAAGATGTGTTTAGCAGATTTTTACCTGAAAACAGTCATTCTCAAAAGTGGGAGAAAAATAAACCAGAGAACCAAGATCAGGATTTTTTGTTTCTCTTTCTTCTGTCTTCTTCAGGCCTCTCTGCATTAAGATCACCGTACAGGCAAATGGATCTGGTTTGAAAGTCCCCATGTTACTTCAGAGTAGCATAGACATCAGTATTAATTATATGCGGGTTCACTAAACACACACCCTTAACTACTCAGCAGCATATATACCAAGTTATACCTTAACTTGGTATAAGCAAATGCAGCTTGTTGCACTTTTATCTCCCTCATGGTGCTTTCTGTGCTGTTTCTGTAGCAAAGAGGTAATGAATGGGCGTGGAGCTTCTGCTTATCCATCTCTCTGAGGAAGACTCACTCATGGTAGTGGAGAACAATTTGTAAATTCTAAAAGATTTGGCTTGGATGCAGGTCTCCACTGTCTTTTATCATTTTGTGCATTATTAAAGGAAATATTAATTTTCCAATCCACATGATGTACCCACAAATCTACCTTTATTAATATTGATAATTCAGGCAGCAATTTTTCGTTGCTCAGAGTAGGATTTCCCATAATGTATCATTTTTCCTGGTCCTAATTTGAGATGAGAATTTGACATTTCAAAGCAAAATATGCAAAATGACAATCCAGGATACAAGTTCCTGGTAGTGACTGATACATTATCTCCTGTGAAAATTTTATCATCTAATCTCTGTGTTATGTAAAATCTAATCCTGAATTTTTGCCTTACTGTTTACACAAGAACTCTGTTAGGATGTTATTTAGCACTATTATAAGCTTTTGCAAGGCTCAATAATGTGCAGTAATTTAATATGTAAAGTCATTAAAGGGTTAAAATGAGTTTTCTGAAAAGAGATTATAGGATCTTTATCACATGTTGTTTATCTGATCAACAGTTAACAATTTAAGACAGTATTATCCTAGTAAAAAGAAGATTTGTTTCAGATCCTGACATAAACATCCCCTCATAATAGTGGCTTTTCATTTACTGCATTGCAATGTACCATAAGCTTAAAGGCACAACAGCTTCTTTGTGTGTCTCAATAATGCTTGTCCAGAGTGATGTCAGTCAATTTTTGACCTATACAGTCTGATGTTATTCTCAACAATCATAGAATAGGTTTGGCTTTTTTTCCTTTAATGACTGAAGAGTATGCCAATAAAATCCTTGAAAATTATATTCCTTTATGCTGTCTTCCTGTGGGAGAACAAGGTGTATTACCCACGTGGACATTTCTGCAAGTCATTGGGATCTTTTATCTGGCTTCTACTGGCTTTTGTTGTTTCCCTGGATTATTTTTTCTTTTTTACATACCATGGGGTAGTTAGAGGACCACTTCTTTGTGGCTGACTTTCCAAACACTTGTGTAACTTGCCGTTTCAGTGGGATAAATAAACACTAATGGTTAAATAGCACTTTCTAGTAGAGTTAAAAAAAATGTATACATCCTGGTTGGAGCAGATTCCAAGCTCAGCCTCTATTATGGCTGGAGTCTCAGAGGTAGCATACCGAAACTAAATGAAGGGTCAGCTCCTTTCTGCTCCTTGGAAACTGTTCCTCCAGTGTGGAAAAGTATCTGTAGGACGGGCCAGGGTTCATTCCAGATGCGCAAAACGCTCCCCTTGGAGAAACATCTCCAGGCTGTAGCTGCTGTTGCTTGCTTTCCCTGCCCATCAGCGTGAACCATAGAAGTATCACAGAAGGTGGCACTGTGCAACCCCATTGTTACCAGCTTTGGCGTAAAGACAAGTGTGTGCTAAATGCTTGAGTGACAACAGCTGAACTTGAGCAAGCCAAAGGTTCAGAATATACAAGAGATTTAAATTAGAAATTGCCAAAGTGGGACAGAAATTTGTTTTTCTTCTCTTTACTGGGTATTTTACATTATATAAAATGAATGCTAGATTATAATTGCCAATTTGCTGTCTTGTATTGATTTAATTCAATAGGCAGCTTCACCTCCACCTTTTGCATGCACTTGCCTTAAAATATATGCATTATGAAGACAGTGATTCAAAGTCTTTAGGAAATCAATATCAAGAGAGGAAATCAAGGATTCTGTTCTTTAAATATTGACAGCAGAATAACTCTAAGAAACAATGACAAACAATAAAAGCAGGGACAGACGAAATTAAGGCTGTAATGCTATTGTAGTTAAACTCTACAGAAGTCTTGCACAGTTGCCTGGTAGTGCATGTTTTATGTGCTGTGAGAATTTCTGGGTGAAAACCTGTGACCATTGAAATGAAAGGCTATTTTTGCAAATGATTTCTATACAGTTGGCTGTTTCACTTGAATTTTTTTTGCCAATAACTTGTACAGATTTTTGTCAACCGTGAGCGTGCACTGGGAAGATACAGAGGGATATATATAGGCTGTTACCATTAACATTGTTCCCGCCTTTGATAATTTCCCTAGAACTAAATAAAATTTGCATCAAAGCCTGTAATTTTGCACTATTTAAACTGAGCAGCTCTGTGTGCTAATTTATTGTGGTTTTGTAATGGTAATTTTAAAATCCTTTAATACTGGCAGCTGAATTTCCAGCACATTGAGTGTAGTTCCAAGAAGCTGAAGGATGTCTTTTATGGAGTAAAATGTGTTACAGCTAGTGCAAATCATACTGGTTGCTTAGTTGATATGGTTCTGAAACCAAATTGTTATGGGTAGTTCAGTACTGTAACATGTCAGTAATACTACATTATTAACATACATCAAGAAAAAAATATTTTTAAATGCCATTCAAAACCCTGGTCTGTTTTGATTTTCTCACTCTGAAATATCCGGACAGTCCAGAAGTCTCGATAATGATAGTGAGTATCCACTACGCAGACAGGAGAATCCCTTTTCAGTAGGTGTTGAAGGCTTATCAAGTAGAACTCTGTCAAGTATTACCCCACTTGCAAATGTCATTGACTAGACCAAGATTTGTTTTTATTTCTGTCTTTCATTTTTGCAGTTTTACAAGTGCTGAAGTTCATGAGGGTGTCTGTGAAGTGACCCAAGTAAAGTGTTTGAGAGCTCTGTTCATATCTGATAGTAGAAAATTCAGAGTTAATATTTTCCTTGAATGTGCTGAAAATCTCTTTAACTTGACATATTTCTGTATAATTTTAAAAAAGCAGGAAAGCTTTGAGCCACTAGTGACCTGGGTGGTGTGTCCCAACTGTTAAATCATAAGTGGAAGTTGGGTGGCACTGTGTCTTCTGCTCTTTGTCCGCTTCCAGCGTGGCTGCGACTGCACAAGTGTGCTCACAGCGCATTTGCTGAAGCAGGGCTTTTGTGGGGTTTAGGCAGAGAGGTGCCTCAGCGGGTTGTGGACAGGAGATGGGCGTTCTGCAGAAAAGAACATTTTTGATCAGTAGGGTGTTGGATTTCTCCTGGATCACCGCTCCGATGGTTTTGTTGTTCCTTCATTATTCTGTCTTTTTCTTTCCTTTAGTTGGGAACATTTGCTATGTTCATTACTTTTAGACATTTAGAGCAGGATCAATATTTTACTGTGTCTGACCAGGTTTCCATTTAGAAAGTAGGACAAAAAAAATTTGCATCTTTTATTTCATACACTTAATAAAACTGAAAATGGTGTTTCAGAAATAGCAGGAGTCTTCTGTAGCATTTCTGCTCTACATGCTAAAAGAAACAGAAAACGCTCATCACATGAAGATTATGAAGGATGCAATAGTATGGTGTTAGTAATGGAGGAGGATTTTAACTAGTAGGACTGGCCGATTTTAATTGTCCATCTGCAGCCAACGGTCTTTAATACTGGTTTAGAATATCTTGGAGTATCTGAGACATCGCAGAATGCTAAAAGAGGGGTAGGATTGTGCCTGTGGTTGAGGGGGAAGAAATTAGCTGAAAGCTCTTGAGCTTGACATTCGTTTCAGGCAAAGTACTGGAAAAGTTGCTGGGGGGTGGAAATTGAAAGATATAATGTAATTACAAAATCTGCTTGAACAAGGCAGTTTGTCATGAGATTAACAACCTGGATGAAAGTGGCAATAAGTGATCATATGGCAAAACAATTTCATTGAAAACATACCATTGATTAACGTTGCATTTGGCTACATTTGCACGTGTAGGAGCACTGAGGAGTTGTTGGGAGTCAGAACAGTAGGAGTCATGGAAAGCAAACAGCTCAGCCTCAGCTCCCTTGGCAGTGTCATGGCATGTGGAATTAATGCATCTTTAGGTATATTTCTTTAAATTGCAAAGTTGATTTTCCATGTGGCTGCAGAGCTGGTATGTTGAAATCCATCAAACATCTTCACTCTGTGTATTGAAAAAGCTTGATTTGGCGTGCAAGGATGAGTAAGGCAGTGTGTCTTTTTAGCAAGACCCTAGGCCAGGTGTGGGTACCAAAGAGGAATTGCTTGCACAGGTAGTATCGGGCTTGCTGAACTGGGCTTCCTTAGACCTCCATTAAATCTAACTTTGAACAGACCTGGCTACTAGTTCAGAGAGGGTTTCCCAGGAGTTTGTAGTTAGAAGACTGCAATTTCCACATCCTGCTATGTTTACAGTAATGTTCCAGTTCCTTGCATGTCTAAATAATATTTAGAAGCCACTAACAGACAATTTCAAGTGAAAAACCATGCATGAGAAATTAGCCAGAACAGTGATTAATAAGAGATTATTTTCTTGGAGCGACTGCCAGAGGAATTGGTGAATTTCCCACATCTTATCAAGAGCCGATGTCTTTCTGAAGATTTGTTTTAGTAAAAGATGCCATTTGCTTTGGTTCAGGAGGAAATTCCAACCCCTTCGATTCTGTGACTCTGTAGTGATCTGTGGTGTGTAGGATTAGACTAGAGAAATGCATGGTCACTTTTGGCTGGAGTTTTGACTAGTAATTTCTTAAAGCTTCCTAAGCAGACTTAGATACCTTCTGTCTCAGATCTTCTTTTCATTAAAATTATTTCTACAGTTTCATGCTGGTGAAAGAAGATGCCACTTCTTTATTTCTGTCATTGATGCTAATAATTAACAAGTCAAATCTGCACCTGACCACAAACAACTGAAGAAACATTTCTTTTAGTTATCCACTATATTCCTGATAGAGACAATCAATAGGTAAAATCTATGCAAATATGCAGAGTTCAAGTGAGGGCTATCCTAAATGGGACTTAAGCTATGCACCCGCCTTTGTGCCAAATTTTTCAGGGTTTTTTGTTTTGCTTTTTTTTCTCCTGTAATGAATACATGTATTTTGTGCATTGGAGCATGGCACAGGGCCTTTTGGATGGCAGGCTCTTCAAGAAAGAGGAAGAGAGTTTTAATCACAAAAGCAGAAACTTCAGTCAGAGAAGTAATTCTACACTTTGTTTCATTTGTAAATGGTGCAGTTTGGCTTTTGTGAAACAGAACCCAGGTCCAATTCAGGACGGCGCTTCACAGATTCTTTACGTGGGGCTTTTTGAGTCTGAAATAGTGCATGTGAAAGAGAAGGAGATTGTACATAATTTGTTCCAACAGCGAGTCTAAGATTTTTCCAATCAAGATTCTTGCAGCATATTCCTCTTTGTTGAGCTATCAGCAGCTTTTAAAATAATAGCATTAGGCTATATTTCAGGACTTCTGGGTGTTTCCAGCCATGGTGATTAGTTACAAGAAGCGAGAAATGTGTGCATTGTAACCTTTTAATGCATATGGGAGACTTGTAAACTAAGTCGAGATTTGAGCAATTTGTGGATTTCAAAATGAGCTGTAGAGTTCATTGAAAAAGAAAAATGCATCATTGAAATTCATGGTGCCACTTTGGTTTTCTTTGCTGAGATTTATCATTGAAAGCCATATTGCTTTCCCTTTGCCTTTATTTAAAGCTCTTCAATACGTTGTTTTTAAGGTCCATTTCTTTTACAAGCTTTTCCTTTCAGCTTGCTCAGAGTATCAGGTCCTATGAACATCTGTTTGTGCCTAAAATCAGCCAGGACCTGGACTGTATCCTGCCTCCCTACTCCCTTTTGTTTTCGGAGGCTATTGTTTCCGATTTCATGCTATCAGAGGGGCTGCATGTTTTCCTGTGTGAAGTTGTCAGAGAGATAAAAGCACAGGAGCAGGGTCACATTTCGAGGGATGGGCATGAAAAATTGGTAAAATGTATCTTGAGGGCCACCCACAAGACTTGCTTGAAGAAATTCAGAAGTAGAGAGTAGAATTACAATTTTTAAATTGTGCAAATTCCAAAGTGGAATAAGTAGTGGTGAAATAAGTGTTTATCTGGGAGAAATCTCTTGGTCAGATTTACGCTTAGTTGAATTACTCCTCTTAGGTAGCTTGAGTTGAACTTCCTTAGAAAGAAAATACCCTCATTTTCGTTATGGTGCCTGCCCATGTCTCTTCAGTACGGGAATGAGATGCCAGGAGATTTAAAGCGAGTGTGTTACACCTTTCAGTCATCATAATACACTGGGGAAAAGAGAAACATTAGGGAAGGTGTCTGCCTCTCCAAAATTACCAATATGGTACAAGACCTGCAAAGAATGCAGTAAGGATGGTAATGATAGAAAGACAAATAGTGTGGCTTAATTATCTTAATTAAATACAATTTCCAGGAAGAGAGCATGGTACTGTGGCTGCAGTTTCTGGTGCTGTAAACCATGATTAACCAGAATGTACTCACCCTTTTGTCTCATGAATTCCAGAAGTGGCACCCTGGTTCTAGAGGATGCAAAACAATTCAGGTGGCAGCAGAAGGGAAGAACATCTGCAGTTACACATACAGCTCATTTCCACAGTTTAATAGAGCATCCTCTCGCATCTGCATTGACACAGCATTAAGAGGTTACGTGTATTGCTCTGGAAATACTGAAAAGCCAGTAAAAAGTTCTCTCTGTCCTTAACTTATTATCAGTATAACTAAAGCAATGTCTTGCTAGTTCGTGTATCATACGATCTTAACTGTTTTCACTTAGGTCTTGACTAGATATAAAATGAAGAAAATTGTTTTAATAGTACTGGTTTAGATCAGTGATTCAGTAAGATGGTTACTTTTATTTTAGAAACTTGTAATGAGGATTTTGTTAAAGTGCATGACAAGAAAGCAAATGAGATATGTGCATTGTATTTTTTTTCATAGACAACTTATAGATACAGGATACCAAGTAAGGCATTATCTTGCCACCTTATAGCTTCTAAGTTAGTAAATGACGTGTGTGGTACAAAACAATCTCATACCGGAATTTTAAGGGAATGTATTTTTTTCTATAGCTTTTTTACAAAGATTAAGTCAGTTATTTTTCTTAAATGCATAAATTATGTACAATTTTATATGAGAAATTCTATATACGTTCTGGTTTTTGTTGAATTTAGCAACATTTTTGGCTATGGAAATTCGGGGGGGAGATGTTAGTGTGCAGATTTTTTGCACTTTTGTAATATAACAGGAAAAAATACTAGGCATGTTTTAAAAGTACAGTAATTATTTAATTTATATTTTTTGTGGTAATATTTTCGGAGATTAATTTGTTTGTATATAGAAAAAGAAGAAAGCAACAGATTAACAGGCCTGTAGGTGAGTTTAGATAAGAGCACTGAGTGAGTATTTTTAAATAAGAAGGTCAGTTATTAGCACTCATATTTTAGAGCTGCTCATAGGTTCCGGTGACCTCGGTCAGGTTTCTGGGTCCCACTGTGGGAGCAGCTGCAGAGGCGACATCCCCTGCCAGCGCGTGGACCTTCCCCTTCGGGCTGCCGGACAGAAGCAGCGCTGCTCTCGTGGTCCCTGGAAGGTTTCTGTTGCCTCCAGCAAGGGTTGTCCTCGGGCTTATACAGACACTCTCAGCCCCGGTGTGATGTGTGCCGTGTGCTTTTGTTCAAAGTGGGCAGCAGAGCGTGCGCGTCCTCAGACTGGGCATGTGCCAGCACACGCGAGGAGGCACCTGTGCAAAAAGTCACACAAGCAGAATTTCTGTTTTGAGGGGAAAACAATCATACATACATTTATTTATCAGCTTGCTGACAACCATACTTTCATATCTCATGTCACATCAAGTATTATGGAGAGGAATTTTAACTTCTATTGTGAATACTGCTGATCATGGTCTTATGGGCAGAAGTTCTTTTTGAAATCACAACTGGTTTGTACCAGCAGTTTTCTTTGGCGTACCTGTCTGATTTTGGATGGGTAAAAGAATTTACTTGGTTTAGCTTTGTCTCAAAAGGGAAAAGAGCAAAGGCGAGAGTAAAAATTAATAGCGCATCTTAAAATCCATTACAACATCTCCCTTTTTTTCTGTCTGAAAGTGAGTGAAAAAGGCCTCTCTAGAGGAAATAAAGAAGAAGTTATTACAGCTTTCACTTTTTTGTAGAGTATGAAAAAGCTTTCTGTATGTTAAACAGTCTTGTGGACATCTGGCATGATTGGTTTTAATCTGCTGACTAAAAAGTCAGGATTAAATCTTGCTTTACACCTCTTTGTACTGCAGTCAGTAAAGTGACAGAGCTGCTCTGAAACAATGGCACTACTTATTCCACCCAATATGCCATGTGGTAGATCACCCCCTTTTTCAGCACCACTTCTCTGCAAAGACAATGAAGCATCTGGTGGGGTTTTCCTGTGTCCAAGATATTTTTTGTCAGTAATTTCACTCAGCCGGTCTGCTTAGCTCTCCCTTGGTGCTACTTTTTGAGACAGGGTTTGCCAAACCCAGTGGCAAGAGGTCAGGAGGCCAAAGTGATGAATTTTTATGTGCCTGTTTCTTGTGTTTCTGCTCAGTCATGATTCTTTGCGCGCTGTACTGCCTCTGAAAGGGAGCCACAGTGAGCAATTTGTCCTCCTGGGCTGGAGAGAATGGGGAGGCAGATGAGTTAAAGTAGCATGTATGACTCTGGACAGAGATGCACACAAATGTTTTCTTACGATGGAACAGAATACTCCTGTCACTATTCAGCGCAAGAGGGGCTTGGGAGATTTGTAGCCTGCTGGCTTTCGATCAAGTGACAAATGAATTTAACAGCACTTACAGATAGAGCAAAAAGAATAGCACTTCACTAACTGGTCCACAGCTGTTAGCTTAAAATGATGTTGCGTTAACACTTCTGAACTTGCATTTTTCCCTCTGCATAATTGGGAGCTCTCTGCATCTCTCAGTGTGTTTGAATCTTGGTTTGCTTTTAAGGAAAAAAAATTCATCTGTGTTTCAGAAACTCTGTAGAATGTGCTTTCTGTTTGTCTGCCCATTTGGGTTGCCATCCCCTCCAGATGGATCTTTGATCCATATGAGCAGGAGAACTGTGGAAGCTGCATTTCTGGCCAAGCTTTCTGTCCTCTCTCAGTGGTGCTCTGTAACACCCAGTGTCAGGTGAGCCAAGGATCAGCATTCCTTGCTGGGTTAAATCCCTCTGGATCCCCAGACAGTGATGTGAAGTTGCTGCTCCTCCAAATCCTCCTCTCCCTCTGATCAGCCATGTCACTCTAGTTGGCCGAGGGCTACATTGCAATTTGTTGTTGATCAGCAGCTGAGCTTTGGAGCTGTTCAGCGGAGGCAGCGTCCTGGAGGGAATTCTGAATATTGTTGCAGTGCACAAACCCTTCATTCTTACACCATCAGAAACCACACCAAAGAGGATACAAACCTGCCCCACCAGGAGTGGTAAAGAGACGCAGTAAGTAGAACATGTCACGCTATTTCCTGCTCTCCACATTGACTATTTTACCCCACAACTGTTTTTTTAAATATTGCCAGTCTTCATTGGCTGTTGTGTTTGTGTCATACACATACTGATCTGTCAGTCCATCTTACCGCTTGTCAGAGAGAGAATATGGTGAACCATAGGTCCATGCCTTGCACAGTATTTTACAAAGATACCTTTCATTCATTTTATCTGAAAAGCATTTATTTCAACGTGTGAATAAGTGCTCTTGGAAATAGTTGGACTCCGTGGTGGTGTGTGCCCTGTTCAGGAAGCACAAGCCTGCCGGTGGGCAGTGTTCCTCCCGGGGTTCCTGCCCCAGCCCCACAGCCCAACTTTTCAGCATCCCGAGAGCCAAAGTGCTGCCACAGCCAGGTGTGTGGAGAGGGGACAAGTCAGCAATCCCACCTCATCATTCTCTGAGCTATTTGAACATAACTAGCTAAAAAGGATTATTTGAACTTACAGGCTGCTGGACTTATATTCCATATCAAAAGTGAATAAAGGAGCAAATGGTGTGCAACCAGGCAGGGAGTGCATTGATGAGAAATGAATGAGATATGGCAGTGTGAAAAAGAGTCGAGTCAGGGAGCTGGACAGACAGAGAAAGGAGAAAAATACAGTAAGGAAATTGTCCGTGTTGCATCAGCAAGGCATCACCTGATCAACCAAACTTTAATCTCACCATAAGACTGTACAGCACATTCAAGTTATTAACACAGGGAATTTCACTTTCCGTTTGGAAAACTTGGTCAGGTCAGAAGACCTGATAGAGCGAACTGGAAATTATTTTCCTTTTACATTTGCTCCCTTAAAAATTAGAGTTAACTTAGAAGACAGGTGGGGTTTTTACAATAGACAGGAAACAGTGGAAGGATATTAACATCTCTCCCACTTGGCCATGCATGCGTGTGGTCGTTTGAGGAGATGGAGGGCACACGTCCATCTCACAGTTGTGCTCAGTCTTGAGCTCAGGCCCGAGGAACTGGCAGCCCAGAACTCACGCATGCCTCGTGCCTCATGCAAGTCACTTTCCTTTTCCAGGACTCGGACTCCCTCTTTGTTTAAGGAACTAATCATTTTTGCTATTGTGCATGTTAGGAAGAAAAAAAAGCATTTTGTACTTCTCTGTATTTCTCACTTTGTGAGTAAAAGTAGCTAGTGTCTGGCTAAAAGCATATAGATTTTAGGTACGTTTGTGGTTTGATTTCAGAATTGCCCAACACTTCATGTTTTAAAAGTCAACTCCAGTGTTCATTTCTGAGGATAAGCTTGATGGAAGTCTAGTGCAAAAATACTATTAAATTGTGTATTGAGTGTGCATCATATATGACACAGTTGATACCTGCTGATGTAAGTCTACTTTTTGGAATTCAAAGGTTCACACTCTTCAGAGGCTAAGCTTTGATCTTGAGCCATGTCACGGCATTGGTCTTGTACAAAACTCCTCATTAATTTAAAGGGCAAACTCACAGATTTACTCTTTTTGACAGTGCTAGTTGGTGGAGCAAAATCCCACACAGGAGTGTTGCTGAGGCTTGCTGTTTGTTCTGAGTGAGACAACATGGAAACACTCAGCTGTGCGGAGCACTTTGCAGCAGTTATTTGGAACCCTGCAGTGTCCAGTTCTGGATGTGAGTCAAGAAGCGACAAAGAATTCTGTTAGGTGTTGGCTTTTCAAGTACTGATGCTAAATGACTAGGAGGATGGACAGGAGGAAAGAAGGGATTTTTTCTAGCAGACTGCTTCAAAGTTCCAGATTTTCTAGTGGTGTAGGGTTTATCCAGATCTAATTGAAGTCCTGAATGCATTTGAGATTTATTATCAATGTCAGCAAGTGAATTTAAACTGAGAGCTTAAAACGGAGCAGGGGAACCCTTTGCCTGAAAACTTCACCCTTGCCTGCAGAGGCCCTACAAAATGTTGTGTTCCTGATGCCCTCAGGATAAATTAATTGCAAATCAATATGTAGACACTTAGCTGAACCTCAGGCTTGGAGATCATAGCCAGGAAGATGAAACGAGAATCCAAGAAGATGTGGAACCTGACCAGGAGGAGTCAGATAGAGAAAGCTAGAAGCTAATCACCATGCAGATGAGTATGTCTGATGAAAAAGGAGTTCTATCATGATTTTTTAATTCTTAGAAAGAGATACACCTGGGCAGGGGAGAGAAATTAACAATAAATTTATTTTTTTTCTTTTTTCTTTTTTTTTTTTAAAGTCTGTTTAACACCAGTATTGAAAAAGAAAAATAGTTACAAAATGAGGGTTTGTTATATTTGCAAAACTGTTTAGGATAGAGAACCACAAAGTGTCTAGTGAAAGTGTCTTTCTCAGTTTGAAAAAATGGGGTGTGGGAAAATGCTGTGGGGAAAAATTGAGGGGTGTGAGAAACTATTATCCCTTATTCTTTCTCTTTGGATCTATGTAGCTGACGAAGTAGTAATTAAGGTTCTGCTGTTTGATGGGTACTGATGAAAATTTTAGAACTAAATTGCCATGTACAAAGTAACGGCTAACTGAACAAACTGCATGGTTTCAGAAGAAAACGATGTTTACGATAGGCAAAATTCAGAAAGTCAGATTTAAACATCAGAGGTTTATAAATTAAGCACAATGTCTTTAGCTGAGTCAGGTTATGCTGAGCATCTAATGAACAGATTGAATTTTATTGCTGCTAAACATGTAACAAATGCCAAAAGGGGTTTCTTTAAAATGCCATCAGAAGTTTATGTTCTGGAAAGGGTGCTGGGAGGCAGCTGATATCCAGCGTCTCGTGGTCCTGTCCCCTGGGACAGAGCTGTAATAGCACGTGTGTTCCAAGAATGTGAGATTGGGCATTCAACACTTTCTTCAAATCTGTAAACTCGGAGCATCTTAGTGGCAAAGGCCTTTTGGGACTGAATTCAGATTCTTTTCTAAAGAGAATTAAACAGAGGGTTGTCATTGCCACCAGCTGTTGGCACAGAGGAAGGCTGCAGCGGCGGCAGGGCACGGTCAGCGGCCTCGGGGTCCCTCCAGACCTGGGGAGGGACAGGCTGTCTTGCGGCGTACGGCCAAGGGTGGACTGGGGCTCAGTGCTCTTGGGACCTGGCCCCGCTGCTTCCTTTGCAAATGCAAATGTAGATCTACTGCAGAAGAGAATTCCCTGAGAGCTGGGTGGTGTTTTCAGCAATAACAGAGCAGTCAGGAGAGTGTCCCGACAGCGGGCGGTTAGGTGTGCGGCCGGACAGAAGCTGTGCCGTTACACTGGTTTACTCCGTGCAGCACCTGAAAAACTAACGGTGATGGTTTTGCATTGCCTAGTGATACACTTTGATAATGTTGTCATGAATGATCTAAGTTTCTACACAAACTTAAGGAAAAACTTCTTCACTGTGGGGGTGCCAGAGCCCTGGGACAGGCTGCCCAGAGAGGGTGTGGAGTCTCCATCTCCGGAGATGTTCAAACCCACCTGGACACTTTCCTGTGTGACCGGGGGTAGGGAACCTGCTTTGGCAGGGGGGTTGGACTGAATGATCTCCCGAGGTCCCTTCCAACATCTACCATTCTGGGATTCTGTGAAATTTCTGGACAAGAAAATGCATTTCATTATGAACTTAGTGCAGCTAATTTGAAATTAACAAAGAAATGCAAGTTGTTTCCAGCA
>NW_010300277.1:19229-42690 GCF_000700745.2 Antrostomus carolinensis | reverse complement strand
AGCAGGAATCATTTATTTTAGGGATGCGGGAGATTTTTGGGAGAATGGGAGCATGAAGATAGGGTCTTAGTGCCAAGCTGCTTTTGTCACAGACACTACCCAAAGAGTTATTTCAAGATCAAAATATCCCTTTGCCCCCTACCAGCAAAGGGGTGGTGTAGTGGAGACCAGAGCACTGCTGCAGGGCTTTCCCAGGTGGTAGAATTGGTGCTGCTGTAAACCACCTGTGAAGCTGAATCAGTCCTGACATGAGTACAAGTGGCAGGTTTGTGTAATGTGTAATCAGTGATTTGCCATCGGAAGGTGGACTGTGGGCATGCTCCACATGCAGCGCGCTGAGAGGCAGGACAGGAGCGGTGTGGGAGGCTTTCGCTCTCCATCCCACCCAGCCCCACCACCGTCTCTGCTTCCCAGGACATCAGATTGCTCCTCTGGAAATATTCAAAGAGAAAGTAGTTTTGCATGGTGATACTTGAAGTGGCTTCTCGTCAGTGCTTTTTTATACTTGTTCTTAATTCAGCCAACATTTATCTCACTGCTGAGTTGAATTGCTGCTCCTGGAAGCTTGCTAGTGCAGTTCCCAGCTGTTCAGAATGTTTCCATATATATGCAATATAAAACGCAATTATATAATATCTATTATATAATATTGTGTGTGTGTTTTATATATGTAACACAATTGTTTTGATGTCTTTATCCCTTTTTACTGTAAGTATGCAGAAATACAGTCTAAAACATTTCAATGTGTTGTATCTGTGTGGGAGCAGATGTATTTTGAAGGTTGCATTTATGCTGTAAATCAAAAGGCTTTCCGTTTCTGAGCATTGCAGAGTTTAGAAGAAATTCCAGATTTGTCTTTTTGTCAATATAAAAAACTTGCACTCCTAGCTTTTTGTAATACTACATTTTTATAACATTCCAAGGTAATTATCAGAAAAGTTATTGCTGTGTTTTACAATTCAATACACCTAAATTATCGCAAAGGATTGTTTACAAAATACTATGAAGGATCTACCTGTGTGGACAGGATATGTGAAAATGGGAATAAGACATGTCTGTGTTTGCTAAGCGGAGGCTGAATACTGGGTCCTTTCTCAGCTCTGAATACATCTCTCCTGCAAACTTCTTAAACAAATCTTGTTTAAAAAAAAAAAAAATTCAAAAAGATAACTTGGGTAGAGTTTTGATATCTGATTTCCCCTCTTCTGACTTTGTAAAAGAGTACCTTTGAGGGGATACCCAAAAAGAAACAGCGTGGTTTCATAGCATTTTTATTTTCTTTACCAGCAACAAAAAATCCCTTCATAAGTAGACTTGTCTAAAAGGGCACATGTTCCCGAAAGTTTTCTGCTTGGGTGACTACGACTTTGTAGAAATTGAAAGGAGGAGGAAAAAAAAGGAGTGCTTCAGCTTGTATAAGAAATGAACCTTTGCCCAATCACTTTTTGTCTGTGAATAAGGTAACTTTTTGTGCGTGTGAAATTTGAAAGCAATAAGGTTTGTGGGTCCTTTCTCTGTATTGGTTCTCAAGAGTCGATCGTGGGGTTTTTTCTTTTAGAGTGGGCCTGAAGTTGTGAGATAAAGCAGCTCAGAAAAAAAAAATGTTCTCAAGCAGATGCCTTTAAGAGACAGAAATCATGAATTTCTTGAATTGCAACCACTCTGGGGGTGGCTACAATGACTTTTTGACAGTGACAGTAACTCTGCCTTGTCTCTTCGAGCCCTTCTTTGGCCCATTCACTCTGGAAAGCTGCTTAAGCGCACTTAAGCGCATTAGCATTTGGATGCTCGGGGACCGTATTGACCCTCATTTGGAAAGTTTAAATGAGTGAAAGATGGAGCGATTTGTTAGGGCTTTAGAAACCAGCTTTAGAGAGCGGCGGGTTTTCCGCTTTGGTTTGTTCGGGTGCTTGTTCTAATCTGGTGCGCTGTTTAAAGGCGACCAGACTGATTTGTGACACATGAGCCCAAAGCGCTATTTTTTTGGGCTTGACCCGATTAGCTAATCTGTGCTTTGAATTTCAATAGCCGGTATGGAGGGGGCGCACTTTGGGAATGGCTGGCCAGTGGATTACCTCACTGGTGTCCGCACACGGACACAGATGGCAAAACGGTCATTACATGTCCAAAGAGACAAAACGGGTCCTGCAGGACTGGTGGATGCAAGGGAAAAGTTACCAGGTCTGTGCCTGACAGAAGTGGTACCAAAGTGCAGCTTCCCTGACGGTCCAGTGTGCCTCTCCTCCTCCCCCCCAAGCAACATTGGGTCTAACAAGCTACTGCTGGCATCTTTCATCTCTTCTCCAAAAAAGCCTCCCAAAAAACACCTTTAAAATTCTGGAAAACCGGTGAAATTCTCAAAAGGGCAGCCTGCGTCTGTGTCTGTGAGACCACTGCTCCTTCCCTCTAGCAAAAACTGTGATTTCACAGACACCTATGGCCGTGTTGGTGACATGGCTGTGCCATGTTTTTTAGCATAAAACCCAGAGTTAGAGGTTTGTGATCTATAGCTGTGGCACTGCTTTTGGGTGGGAGGAAACAATCAAGAAAAACTTGTCAGGAAAGGACATCATTTATTCAGTAAGATGGGGAGTCAGCATCTGTTCAGTTCAGACACTTGAAGAAAAAATTAGATTTGTATTTTATTTTTACTGAATCACACTCAAGTTAGCCTTTAAAAATGAAATTGCTTAGCTTGTTGCTTTTTGTTTGTACTATGGCAACACACAACGGCCTTTATCAAGGTTCATTTTTTAATGTCTTTCTATCAAAGGGGGAGGAAAAAAGGTCCATTGACAGATTCTTTTCCACTCTAGCACTGGTAACCGCAGCTGAGATCTAAAATATTTGGAAGCAGATTTCTTTTTTTTTTTTTTTGTTTAAATACATATTTGGCATCTCCTGTAGAAGAAATTCAGAATAAGAAACTGTGAAGTAAGCTGTAGTTTCATGGCATGGTGTCTGATAAATACTGCACTTTTAATAATGAATCCCAATATAAAAGTATTTCTCTTTGCAAGAGAAAGAAGCGTGCAGCAGGATGTGAAATTCCATTACCCTATTACCACAGAACATATTTATTTTAAAAAGTGAGTGTTATGCAAAATGAAAATCTGTTTTCTGGCCATTATGGAAAGGAATAGCACAGACAGAGCAAGAATCCCTCTTCCCAATTATTTTCTTCAGCACGCTTTCGTTAAGAACCTCTGGCAAAATAAGCTTTTATTCAGAAGGATGGTGTTTGCCCATCCCCTCATCCAGGGCTGTGCGTAGATCCTCTCAGCAGCTTGCGGTGCGGCTCTAGCAGAGGCTGCTGGACGGACTCACAGGTGTGGGTGCACATCTTGGCCACCTTCTCTCTGCCTTTGAGTAACACCCAGGTTTTCTCTGTTCCCCTTTGTGTCTTGGGCCTCATGGTTTCCAGCAACCCAGGCGGGTGGGCTGGGGCAGCGTTACACACTGGCCAGTAGCTTTGCCCAAGCTGGGTAACTGCAGAGCACTCTGTAACGCCTGCCTACCCCAACAGTGAGTTATAGTCTGCTTCTGCATCTGAAAGCACTTGACTTAAAGCTTCACTAAAAGTACAGGTTCAGTGAAACTAAAGTATGTTTTTCAGTTAAAATATATGCCTAACTGCTTTGCTGAAAGCTCCAGATTTTCACCTATTACAATTCAACAGAGCAAGCCCTTTACACAAGCAATTCTGTATTATTCTCCACGTCAGCTTTGATTGTCCTTGAAACTGGGCCCCAGCCACACGAATGCTGAATGAATCGAGGCCTGACGCTTCCTTGGAAATTCCTACCTCTGTTCCTGATGAAGTGTTGATTTATACTGTTTTAGACACCCAGTCCTCAATATCTAGAGATGTGATGTTGTCTCTTATTTTATTTTTTGGATGATGCGTGGGGAATTTGCTATCCAGAGTAAGCTGTGGAACTTGCTGTCAGGTTGTGTGAGTGCTGCTTGGTCTTTTAAATTATACTTGGAACATTAACTTAAAAGGCAGAAGTTTTTGCAAACAAGAGTTAACCTGCAGAACTGTAGTGTCAATGGAGTTATCGGCTTTCAAGAATGTGGTACAGAAACCGGTAGGGCTGTGGAGTCATTAGCTGTAGGAAGTGGCTTTTGAGGATGTTTACAAGTAATGTGTAATATGGTGTCAGAGCTGTGAAAGGACCTGTGTGCACGGTAGTAAATGCACTGAATATTTGCCTTATCTGATTGATGCTTTCTTAATATTGCCTGTTTCTCTCCAAACAGTAATTCCATGTATTGTTTTAAATCCATCGTGAGTGGAAGTTACTTAAATTAGCAATGCTTTTTATTTTGACCTACAGCAAATCATATTTTCAGGTGGGCATAGAAGATACGTAGGTGGATGAAGTTCAATGAAATGTGGCCTTATTTTGCGTGTAAACTAGTTTCTCTTTCTCCCTTTGTCTTTTTTATTAGACACTATGTGCAAAAGCTACAATGCAGACTATCCGGGCAGCTGACACAAATGAAGTAGTCAAGCTAATATTTCGTGAATCTGATAATGACCGAAAGGTAAACAACTTAATGCCCTCTGTACCCGCTGGGTAAATAGAAACGCTGTTGAATGTTCACTTTCTTTCCTACAAAGCATGAATATAGTTGTTTCAAACTGATAATTTAAAGGGAGGGGAGGGATATAGATTGTCACACCTAATGCTCAATTAATTGGATCTTTTAAAGTGATTGCCAGTCAGCCCAGTGGGCAAGCTGACAAGGAGCTTTAGACGCATGGAAACGTGGTGCAGTTTTAAAGGGTCGCATGTCTCTAAAAGGGTCACTCCCAACAGCTGTGTGTTAGGTAGCTGAGTCCAAGAGCTTTGCTGACCTTTCTCCTCTGTTTTTCTTTAGGTTATGCTACAATTAGAAAAGAAGCTTTTTGACTATTTTAATCAAGATGTATTTAGAGATAACAATGGCACTGCGGTAAGTTTATTGCTAAACACTTTGAAGGAAGAAGTTGGAAACTCAAACAAACTGCATTTCTCTACCAGCCCTTTATCCTTATCAATCCCCCTGTCTACAGAATGAGAAGAGATAATTCAGCTAACCCAATAATTGCTCCAAATTTCCTCCTCACTTAGTCAGTTATTTTGTGTTCAGCTTGTTAACTCTGGCTTCTGTTTACTACCTTTTTCATAGAAAAAAATTGTAAATTAAATATACGCGACAATTCACTTTTCTTCTCTGTCCTCTGGTCTGCATTTCTTCAAGCATCCTGTTTCTAACTCTTCATTGTACACTTAGGAAAAGCCCTTAATGCAAAGCTGCTCTGAGAATATCTTGGCCTTCTGAGTGTACAAAGAATAATAAGAACACATGAATAATTAGAATAGAATGCTCAAACCCTGCAGCAGACTGGCACTGTTTGGGCAATCATAGAGGGCTTCATAAGGGGAGGAAGCAGACAGGGAACATGAACGTTCTGATTTGTAATGAGGACTACAGTTTTTCTGTGGAGAATGGCTTTATCTCTTCTTTAAGGTGATTTTATTTCAAAATGTAGCCATGTAGAAAATCTCTGTATCACTGCTTACAGCTTTCTTCATCTAAGGTTCCTAGGAGTTACATATCTAAAGGAAAAACATTAAGCAGCCAAAAAAAAAACCTAAACCCTGAACAGTTACACACAGTTTAAAACGAGGAATGTGGGAATGTTCATATTGGATGTGGGAGCCTTATTGTGGATTTCGTTGGCCAGACCCTCTGCTTGTGGAAATTGGCCCAACTTCACTGACATTAGAAGAGCTATACTCACTTGTGTCAGATCTTGGTCTGCCCATGTATGCATAAACTAAGAGCATTCATGTGTTGAATATTCTGAGCTATATAAATAGGACAGACTATGCTAGACAAAGTAATCCTTCAGAAAACTTTGTTTTCTGCAGAAACTGTGTGTCAGAGTCATTTGTGCAGGCTGACAAGATAGCCAAGGTTCCCCTTCTCTCTTCAGTCCTTTCCTCAGGGTGACTGAATTTTACCTTCCTTCCTCATCCCCATGACAAAAGAAGACGAGATTCATCTTCAGTATCTCAGCTTTATGGAGAACCCCTTTGTGTCTGCCCTAGTCCTCACCTCTTGGTTTTGCCACCCTCGGTGCCAGTTACACAGAGCCCCTGCTCACACGCTGTATCACTCCTTGTTGTGTAGGGATGGGATGTGCACAGGATCCATGACTCTCCCCCTCTCTCTTCTTCTCTCCTATCTGTGGCTTCTTCTCTTCATTCATAGAGAACTGGGTTGTTTGGAGGGCTCTCTGCAAGGATCCGGGGCAAGGATCTGAACCCTTTTTACCCTCTCTGTTTTTAAGTCACCTTACACCTAGAAGGTTAATTCCATGTGGGAATCTGAGATCTCTCTCATTTCTTGAGGTCGGAAGAGTCTGATGAGTCAAATTCTTGAAGAAAGTGGAGATCTGTTTGTCCTTTCAGCATCTGTTGACATCCATCCTGTTCGTTGGTGCTGCTGTCCCTTCTGCAGCATGTCTTTGTGCGCTGTGTATGTGTACCACGAGAAGTATCTGTCTCAGCAATATATCATAAAAACACAGTTACTGTGAGATAAGTTGGTTTGGGGTTTGTTTGTTTTTAAATTTTCAAGGTGAATACATCCTTGGGAAATATGTAACATTTCTTTCCCTCATGTTTTTCAGTTTGGGGGACATATAATTCAAAGTAGTAACACTAATCCCTCTTCCTGTTTCCATGCCAATACCATTCCTGTCCCAGATTTTCCTCTATGTGCGTTACTATTATAATTTTTTAAAAATAACTCAGATGTTTGTCATTTTTATTTTTTCCCAGTACATTTCTGAAGCTGAGCAAAGTCATACTTGTTGCTGTCATTTACCACATCCTAGTGGTATTTCAGATGACTGTTCATTGACTTTACATACATGGACGTGGTGTGCGAAGGCGTAGGCAGAATCCCACTTAAGCACATTCCATTTCAAAATCAGCAGTCATTTCATTCATGCATCAAGAAGCGGGAAATCTTCCAGATCAAACATGGAAGGAAAAGATAAACGATATAATGAGCCATTGGAGATAATCTAATCTTCATGGTCTAGTTAAACACGCAGCACCATGATCACTAAAAACAAACTACCTATCTAAAAGGATAAATGTCTCTGTGCCGAATTCAACCCAAAAAATCCATCGCATCCTTCATCAACCGCCGGTCTTGTACCATCCTGACAGAAATTTAATTCAAGCTGGCTCCTGAAAATAATTATTGTATTTTAAGAGTAGTAATCATTGGTCGGGACATGATTGAATGTGTCCATGCCTATTGACTTTTTCTATGATTTATAGCTTTGTTTAGTCGATATTCCCATCGAAATTGTATAATTAATTATAAGTGGGGCTGTCAGGTCTGCAGGATGGAGTGCCCTGATGAGTATTTGGGAAGATTAAATTTTCCTTAGCTGTACCAATGCAAGGCTTGGGAATTTTCACAGCACTATGGCTGTTGGATAAAGATGTTTTCTGTGTGTTTAGCAACTGCTTCAGCTCAAAATCCATTGATTTTTCTGAGGGTATTTTTTTTTTATCAGTGTGGTGCTCTTCAGTAACATTGGAATGTGTACAGATGTGACAAGACCTGACAAATATTTATTATCCACAGGCTACTTTATCATTGTCCGTACACAGTTGTTCCTTCTTTTCTACATTGCAATCAACAAAAAGAATCTTAAGATATATTTCTAAAAATGAGTATTTTTTATGAAAAATTGGATACAAATACAAATTATCTGTTCAACAGAAATTCAGTTTGAAATGCATAGAGTAATCTGTCAGGTATAATTTTTCCAAATTAATCTGTAGCTTACCCAGACTTATCTGTAGCTTATTCCGAAGTCAGCTTAACAGTTACCTGTATTTATTACCTTGAAGTACAATGATTATTCTGTATCATTTTATTTCAGAAAGAAACACCCAGATTTATCCAGCTGTGTAGCGACAGAAAAAAGAGAAAACCTAATTGAAAATAGCTGTAGCAATAATGCAAAACTGTCTGAATATTTAATTGATACGTTCTGAATCGTACATGAGAGTTATAGTACCTCAGATGGACCAGGGTCTAACTGCTGTAACTCCAACAGAACTGCCCTGTCTAGGGGCTACGAGGAAGGACATTACAGGGAGGCAATGAGAAAGGTGGCACCAGAGGATGTAGAACATGCGGAGCTAACACCTTAGTGTCAGACAGATGCCATTTTAAGTTGTTGCTTATCACAGAATCATGGTGGTTGGAAAAGACCTTTAAGATCATCGAGTCCAACCATAAACCAAACACTGCCAATCCCACCTCTAACCCACGTCCCTGAGCACCTCATCTGCCCATCTGTTAAATCCCACCAGGGAAGGTGACTCCACCACCTCCCTGGGCAGCCTGTTCCAATGCTTGACTGCCCTTTGGGTGAAGAAGTTTTTCCTCAGATCCAATCTAAACCTCCCCTGGCGCAACTTGAGGCCATTTCCTCTCGTTCTATCAATGAGATAGATCATTCTATCATTTTGAATTAGCAAAAGCTCAACACCTCTGACCTTGACAGTGGGATAGAGCCATGCTGTGCTGTACAGTGCCCTTGTATCCTCCTGCTCCAGAGACTTGCCCATGAAAGGTGGGCAAAGACCAAATGAGGCTTCTCTAATCTGAGCTGGTTGCTTGTGTCCTTCAAGAGGCAGCAGAAGCTGGGAACTGCGATCATATCCAGCCACCCCTCTTTTGTGCTCCTGCTCTTCACCCACCCAAAGAGCATGAGGAGTCCCCACGCAAGCCAGGCCTCGGGGAATGCCCAGGCCTCCTGTGTAGGCTTCCCGGGTGGGTCTGCAGTGCTGTCCACTCTTCCTCACCTCATGCTAACTCACTAGTGCACTACTCACACAAAACCAGGTTGTATTTTTGGATCTGGCAGCTCTCAAGTGATATAAATCGGCAGGCCAGTGCTTTCAGGACAATGGCAATGTGCTGATTTATTCAGTTCTTGAATAAATCTACACTTTGACCTTTTTTTTTTTTTCAAATTCCTTAATCATTTGTGGTAAATCAGGCTATAAGTGTTTTTTCAAAATATCTTGTGTTTGAGAGTTCCTTGTTAATTTTGAAACAATCAAAAGAAGAGCAAGCCAAGGATAATTATTTAATGAAAAAATTATAATTGTGTTATCTCCTGAGGTCCCTTCCAACCCCTACGATTCTGTGATTGATTTGAACAAAAGAACCACAAGCTAAATGCTGTTTATTCAGTCGTCATTTAAATAAATATACAGTAAGAATGCAAAAACTCTTAATGACTGCAGAGGAATGATTTAATCATTAAAAATAATTTTATAATCTTTTACCTCAATCAGAAATGAGAAATGGTGCATACATTCCTCTCTTTCATATGAACCATATTAAAGAATCAGTCCAGATAGAAACGAATGTACTGTCCTTCAGATTTTGACCACAACTGTGTAATAAGGGTAGTCAGTGAATTCGTTGTCTTCAGAGTTGAACCTGATCTTATTTCTGCTAAAATCATAATCTTTTGTCTGTGGATGTTCATGGAAACTGGTGACTGATTACTCAGCTGTGCTTGCACTGGTGGTCTCCTGCTGTCCCCTGTGCCCTCAGGCAGCGCTGGCCCTGCTCTCTGGGGTCACGTACCTGGGCAGCCCCTGCTCTCCGGGGATGTGTACCTGGGCAGCCCATGCTCCTGGCAGCTCCCCAGCCTCTGAGCGGGGAGGGAGAGGAGGTTGGAGCCAGGGTGCCAGCCGCACAGTTGCTCCTGCGTAATCGGATGGTTCAGAGATACTGTTGATGTTCATAGAATCATAGAATGGTTTGGGTTGGAAGGAACCTTAAAGATCATCCAGTTCCAACCCCCCTGCTGTGAGCAGGGACATTAATGCTGGTAATGTTACCAGCATTAATGCCAAAACAGATGCAAGATAGTTATGCAGAAAAGCCCAGTGATCTCCAGCCTAGATACTCACTGAATGGAAGAGGTTCCATTTCTTACTTTGTTATTTTAAAGGAGAAAAAAAAAAAAAAAAAAAAAAGCAGAGATCTTCACATTCCTGTCAGTGGTCCTTCAGCGGTCTTCCTGCTGCAGAGAACAAACAGTAAACTTATACAGAGAGCACGTTTTACTTAATTTCTATGTTTTGAGCAGTAGATAATAGTAGATATTAAAGGGTAGATTTCCTTTATTCTCTGTGTCTGTTTAGCTTCAACTGATAGGGTATGAGAAAAAAAGCCATAATGTGCTGTAAAAATGGCTTGAGTTGTAAAGGTCTTGTTCTCCTTATGCCAGCTAATGGTTTAAAATTATCTGTTACTGTGCAAATTAACTTAGAAGTGTTATTACAAACAGTTCAGGCAAACATACTTTTATATTTTTTTGTGAGTTTTTTAATATTCCCTGGAAATCTTTAAATTATATGCAAATTGAGAAGAAAGGTTTAGTCCATAAGGGACCTTTATTAAGCTTTTTGTGAGAATATGTGTGCTCATGAAGGTTAAGGATCTGGCATCACTGAAAATGTATTAATCAACAGACAAGATATAGCACAATGCACTCTTCCCAATGGCCTTGACTCTGACCCTTTTAAAGATAATGGGAATACTGTCCACTAAGAACTAGATTAGGACGATCAAGTGCATTTCATCAGGGTTTGACTTGAACCATGATCCCAAAGGTGAAAAGGCAGAGGTTTATCCACTGAGCCAACCAGCCCCTGTCCAGATAAAATCTTGAATATGATGTATAAGGGCAAATTAGGATAGAGGAAGGAAATTGATTGCTTAGGACTATTGTTACCTGGGACTGGTCATAAGGAAATCCTATGCATCCTGAAACTGCCTCTTTTATTTAAGGTGGCCATCTGAGATGCTTGATTTTCATAAAGTGCTAGTGGAAAATGGCTTTGTGCTCTATTCCTTTACTCAAAAACATTATTCCCATGCTTGGAATTGCATTTGCTTAAGGTAGTGGTTAGTTCATGCCACTGGATAAACTGCAAAATTAGTAACGACAGAGACAGGAAGTATTATCAATAAATTGTTCTCACTAGCAAACTTAAATGTAAAGCCAGATTGCAAGCAGAAGCCAGTCCAGATGTACTGCTAGCTATATACTGCCATCTCCATGTTCTAAATGAGTGAATTATTCTGGTGTAGAATTTCCCCATATCGCATGTTATTTCATGACCTTTTGTCCCCATGTCCTGTTCTACACTGCTATTGTAAGGCTAATTCAGGTGTACTGTGCTATTTTTATTTTTTTCGGCATTGGTCGTTGTTTAAGTGTAGTCTAAATAGGAGGTCCAACATCTATATTTGCATATTTAGTAGTAGTTTCAGCCTGAAGTCCACAGACTTGGATTGAAAGTATCCACACAGGGCATTTAGGAAAACCAAGATTGTATGCAAAATCCGAGTGTGTGAAGTGTCTAAAAGGGCTACAGCCTCCACTGGAAAAATGTAAGGGGTACATAACTGGAAAAGTTTGAAAGCACTATTTTATCCAAATCAGTGTTCAGGTGTGTGTGTATCACAGGACCAACAGGCATCGTAAGGCACTGAGCATCTTTCAGAATGAGAAATATCACAGCACGTGAACTCTGAGAGGTGTTTGTGTTAGACCCCGAGGCTATTGAAAGCCCCAGGTCTGGAGCATGTTCCTCTGCCGTGTGCTGGACGCTCACCCTGCCCTGGCCGTTAGCTGAAGATGTCACCACCTCACAGAGTCCTCGTGGTCCTGGGCACTCGAGCTGTGCAGCTGCAGCCATGTCCGTGCCTGGGTCCTGCAGTGCAAACCAGGCTCAGGGGCATGAGGAGGATGAGAAATGTGGGAATGTGAGAAGTCGGGCAAGGAGACAGAAAAGAGAGCTCTAATGAGACAGAGCCAATAGTAGTCTCCTGTAATTACTCTAGTGATCAATAGGCATCAAGGGAAAGTGTGGTTCTTTCTAGATATTTTAAGCAACCTAAATATTTCCATAACAGAAATACTATTTTTAAATGCATTTTCCAGAGCAGTTTTCTGAAAAGTTGGAATACTTACTAGAAAATGTTCATGTCCTTTAAACCGTTGGAATGTCTCCTGAGAGAGAGAGACATACTGTCAAAACAAGAACAAAGCCAGTGTTTTCCTGCGGGAGCTTCCACTGAAATCAGAGATTTTCTGAATTGGTACAGGCACAGGGAGCCTTCAGTGCTGACAGTCTTTTACTGCCTGTGCCTACCTCTTCTAGTGCTAAGAAAAGTTTATTTGGTGCAGTTCCTCCGTGTGCCATATATCCACATTTCTGTAGGCATTTAGGATTTGGCAACACTGCCATTCAGGATGTATAAACAATTTATCAGATATATGCAGAAATGTCATAATACACAAAAGTTAAAGAAGGCTTTATGAGAGAAAGAAAATTAAGATTTAAAATGTATGGTAATGGATCATTTTACAAAGTTTTAGCTAGAGAAAACAGTAGCTTCAAAATAATGCAGAGCAGAGTTGTGTATGACATTTTCATGGATAACGGGGAGGGACCAGCATTTCCACAGACCTTTATTTGAAGTCAGTAGCCTGCTGAGTCAGTTTCTAAATATTTTTCTTTGACTGGAAAGCTGGATAAAATTACTGTATGTCCAAAGCCTCTTGAAAAAAACTGTGTGCTATACAAGGCTGGCAAAGGAGGTTACAGTAACCAGTGTCCACATATTTTAATTCTCTAAGGTCATTTCTGTATGCTTATCTCCTCTTTTTGGTCTGAAACTTCATTTCCCTTTCGCAGCTGTGAATTCTCTGATGGGTCCTGCAGATGGATTTGATAAATGCTGCTAATATCACCTTCTGATCTACCAGTGCTCTGACTTTGGTCTGTAGGTCTTATGAGTAATTGCCGTTGTTCTACTCCAATGGCTGAATTAAGTTGCCCTGTTTTAAAGGGTTCATACGTGTGTGATTTTAACCAGGGTGGGCCATTGCAGCATATCAGTGGACATTGACCTTTTAAGAGTGCCTCATTGCTTTAAACTCAAGCAAGCAAAATTACCTTGATTTCTACAGCAGGCTAACCTGTTATAATCCTTTGATTGCTGTCAAGCTACATAATATCAAAATTTAGTATTCCAGATAATTGTTATCTTTGGCCAAAGCACATGCTGCTTAACCAGATATGGCCCCATGAGCTACAGGGAACTGCAGCCCATACTCCAGCCCTGGAGCGAGGGACCTCGCTGGAGTCCCCATCCCCAGAGCATCCGTCCAGCCCTGCTCAGTTTTTTCTTACTGAGTGGCGTACGGGTTCTGAAGACAGTCCCTGCACAGGACCTCGTGCCCTGGTATCATGCATTCCCTTCTCCTTCACCCTTGTACATAAAAGCACTTGTACATTGTAGTGCTGACAAAAAAAAGCGGAGAAAACCAAAACTGCAGCAGCCTTTACAGGTGACACGGTTGCCTGGGAAAACAGCAGTTTTGGTAATTTGGTGATGGGCACTGCAGCTGATACAGGCAACAGCCCTAAATGCTTTTAATTCTATTCAAATTAAATAGGGAATATGATTTACTGCAAATGCAGTCATTATTTAATTCTGTGCAGAGAAATTCATTGATATCAAGCCAATTCCCATTCAGGTCAATAGGAGCTTGAGTGTAGAAACTAATTGAAGCATTTGGTTCATGAAGTTTGCTAAATGGAAATACATAACTTCAGACTGTAAAATCCTATCAATGAATTTAACCTGTTTTTAAAAATCATGTTCTGCCCTGTGAGTTTTTTCTTACAGTCGCAGGGCAGTGGATGTGTGCTGTGTGTCTTCTTACACATGCTGCACAGCTCTATTCCCCGAGGCACCTTATCGCTGTGTCTCATGGGGTATGAGCTGACCACAGATATATTACTCGTATGTATGGATGCTATTTTCATTTGGAAGACTTTAATCAGACATTCATGTTGGGCTGGTCACTGGACATTGTCGAGCAAATATCTTGACAGAATATCAGCAACTCAGTGATTACAGCAGATAAGACCTAAGCCCTGCATCATCCTTTCTATCATTTAGGTATAAATGCATTGGTGAAAAAAAAAAAAAATGGTCTTCTGAACTGCCTATGACATATAGTTCTGGAATTAACTTCCACAGCATTTTAATACCTCTGTGTAATTGCTCAAATTACCTCAGCAAGTCAGGTAACACCTTAAAGATTTGGTTGTTAAGGATGATCTTATAATGAGTAAATTAAATAGAACAATGTATTGATTTTTAGGCTTTGAACTTAATTTCTTTGTCATTTTTAAGGCATTTAGAGTGGCAGACATACTCATGTTTACTGTTACAGCAATGACATTATTCACAATGCTGTTTAGTGTACAATATGGAAATAGGTGAGCAATTTGTGCTGAAAATTGCCATTAATAGAGTATTGTCTGGATGGGTTTTTTTAGATACAATGTTATATGCTTTAAAAGTAAATACATTACCCTGTGAGTTTCTTGACTGCTCCTCAGTATCATCCGGCCTATATTAATTTTCATTCATTTTCTGTAAGGCCAGGGAGCCCCAGCCAGCCATGTACCTGTCATAAAGCGAATACAATTGAATGATGCCCATGTCGGGTCCCATTCCCTCTCTTACTAAGTTGAGTTGAGGGAAAGTGATGTTTATAACTGTTTGTGACAAGACCTAGTGAACGCCTTGTTTTTTCACCAGTAATCTTGCATTTTGAGATTACAGGCTTAGATGAAAACCCAGATGCTTTTAGTACTGAAAAAGTAATAATGAAAACATGCTCTTCAACTAAAAAAAATATGGAGTTTTTTCAAAACACACGGTTAAAGTTTTCCTCATTTTCCCCCCCTTATCTCGCCCACTGTCTGCAGTGCTACCAGGTAAAGAAAAGCGGTTAGGTGGGTTCACACTAGGCAGTCCTGGACACATGAATAACTTGTTATTGCCCTTTGTAAGAATGAGCAGATGTCTGTTTGCACAGTTTGTGGACGCCTTTGAACAGAAGGGTATAGTACTGTAACATAGTCACTTAATATCTAGGAAAAAATAAGTAATTTTTTAAAAATTAAATAATTATTTAAAACGTAACACAAAATAAAAGTTTGTGCCAATAATCCAGTGGAAATATTTAACTGTTTTACGTGTGAGGATGAACTGTCTACAATGAGCCCTCCCTAAATATTTCTTCTAGGCACCTCGTTGGGCTCTGACATCCAGCTGGTTCATCATGGGGATTTGGCTTTGTCATTTCAGGTTAAAGACGTCCCTCTACCTGGGGAAACTTGGGGAACTAATAGAGAGCACAGCACACAATACAGTCTTGTTCCTATGATCTGTCCTCTCTGTCACCAGTGTCAGCAGCTCATCTGCGTAGCACAGACACCACTAAACGAGCAACTGCACAAATAAACACATCGCAAGCTTCTTTGGGTAGTAGTGCAGATCTGACTGTATAGTCCACAAAACCCCAGCCTACGTTTAGTTTGCAGATATCTTCATAGCAAGAACAATCTGAATGTATAAAATTTGGAAAGTGTGAATTGGTGTGAGAGGACAATGCATCTATTTAAGGTTGCCAGCCCTTGGAATGCCCATGAGTAATTTATACCATTGTGTTCTATGCAGCATTGTTCTTTGATTCAGTCCTTGCAGTTTTCACACTTCAGAAATAGCCCTCTTTCTCCTGGTGCTTCCACTTTCCTGCTCTGATCTGATTACTTGGCAACAGCAGGAAAAATGCATTTGCACTGTATTAATAGACCTATGGTTCAAAGAAGAGTTTTACCTATGGATGGTAGGATTTTTTCCTCTGCATGTTTCACATTGGGCAGATACTGTCTTTAAGGTCGAGACATGTGGAGCAGGAAAGGGCTGGTAACATTTGTTTTCACAGCCAGTTTGTATGTATGTATTGTGGCTACACATCTATCTGTGCATACTTAAATAGAGGATCACAGTCTGGAAATGTGCATGGTAAACCATTTTTTCCTGTTCCATGTTCAGATTCCATGTTTCCTAATCCATTTTTTCCATGTTCACATTGCTTCAGTAAGAACAGTGGCTGAACCATGCCAACATTTTTAGGATTGAGCATACTATTAGGTACATACTGTAAGTTTCCACACAGATATTTATAAATATTTATCCAAACGTCTTGGATATTCTGGCTTTTGATCAGCTGTTAAAACATGTACAAATTATATGCAGTTATTTGTATTGCAAAATCTTTTCCAGCGTTCCATCACAGAGTTTGGTGTCAGATGCACAAAACCAGGGGAAGCTGCCTTTTATTTGGCATCCTCATGTAAAAGTGTGTAGATATAACAACAGGGCAGCTAGAAAGGCAAGAGAGCCAGGTGGGCCTTAGAGAGGTAGCTAATCAGCAGTGCAGGTGGTTCAGGTAGCTGCTTTTCACACAGATAATTAATGTGTACAAGTAGCTGCTAATTGCACATTTCAGGAATGATTTATGAGGTGGCAGAGGGGAAAGAGGGACACAATCTAATTTCTTTGGGAACCTCTGCCACTTATACAATGGTATCAGCACAGCTGTGAGATGGAACATGATTAATGAACAGTGGGCAAACACGCCACCATCCTATGGGATACTGCTGGGATGACACACTTGTCAAAATAGAAAGTGGCACTTAGAGCGACAGCCAGTAACCGCGCAGATTATGAGCTTTTTGTCTTTTAACTCGCTAATTCACTCGGATGTCAGGCTGAACACCAGCCATGGTTCTGAAATATGGTCGTTTATGTCCATCAGAACAATTATTGGTTTAATGTGGACGATAATCGTTGACTTGTTATGAGCAGGTTTGTGTTGATGAACAAAAAACTGCAGATATTTATTTTCTCTGTAGAGGCCATGGGGAAAACAAATTTAGCAAGAACTAATATTTATACAGGACATTAAATCTAGACTTACGAACATCTCTGTTAAATATCTCCTTCTAGCACTGTATCTTGGCTGCTGCCTGGGAACACATTTTGCCTATTGTCACTTATCACTCTTTCTGATATCTGACATGCATCACCCAAAGCAGGGGTACAAAAGCACTGCTTGTCTTTGCTTAGGAAGAATGGTGTGCACATCCTTGTGTTTATTGTACCTTCTTATCTGAGATAAAGATAATATAAAGTAATGTGATACTTTTGCTGGCAGTTTTGTGGGCTGATTAGCGTATCAGGTTGCTGTACTTTTTTAATGCTAGTCTAGTTTATCTTTGAAAAGATTGCTAATAAATTTCAAAAAAAAATTTGCCATCTTGCAATAGTAAGTGTACATACAGGTCACTGCTATAAAGAGCCAGTGTTACGTGTTTCACTGAGATGAAAAGGAACATTTTGAACACTTTCTCAATGAACTGTTCATATATCAAACTAGTACTGAGTGGTTTGCACTATGTTTTAAAACTATTATATGAGGGATATGACTCAAGCTGTGTAATCAAAGTCTCTGTTTATTTCCTTTTATATAATGTAGTATTTTTAGATTGTTTCAGTTCAGCATTAAAGAGTGAATACATTTATTTCTGTCTTTTATAGCTTTTAGAATTTGACAGAGAGCTGTCAGTCTTTAAAGACAGATTGTATGAACTGGACATCTCATTTCCTCCCAGGTAAGATTCATGTATAATCCATTTATTTAACTAGATAGCTAAAACATAATTGTTACTAGCACTGTAAGTAAAATGTGAGTGTTCCCATACATATTATAGAAATGATAATGATCTTCATTCCTTTCATAAATGTTTAGACTTCCCACATCCCTTCCATCAGTATATAAACAGTGACAGTGCAGTCCGCGTGCCGACAGTGCTCCATAGCTCATCGTTTGGATTCAGCTGATCCTGTCTTTTATGGCTGCTCTTAAAATAGACCTGACATGATTGTGTGCTGAGAGATGTGTAGCTACTTTTAAGGACTGGACCCAGATAACCTGTTAAAATACTTTATTGCAGCCATAAAGGCAGTCTTTGCCTCAAGCTGTTGAAAACGGACGGGCAACGGCACTCGCTGGGAATAGACTCAGTGAGGGTGCAGAGTGAATGCTGACACTCAAGGGGATCCCAGGGGAGTATCAGGAAGGAGGACAGGAACTTCGGTTCTGCTTTCCCAGTTTCAGTAAACATGTTATATAACCGCTAAGACTATTATAATAATTTGGCTTTTTTTAATAAACATTCATGATTTTAATCAGCGACATCTCTGAGGTGAATTTTAGCTGTGAATAGACAAGTATTACTATCATACAAAACCAAGGTTTTTGCAAATGGCAGTCCTGTTCAGCAGAAATCTGTGGAAAATTTGGTACAGTTTTAAACAGGTATGGCTCCTTTCCAAGAATGAAAAAGTCAAATCTCATGGTTACTTTTAAAGGAAAGAAATACTGCATTCGCCAAGCAAGTTAAGGTTTAAGAAATCATAGGTAAAAACCTACTTTTTAATATACTTCTTTTTTAGAAATAGATTCAGTATTCTTAAATATTGCTATTTTGTCCTTTATGGACAGATAGAAAAGTATGATGTTTTGGCATACACTAAGAAAAAATTTGGAAAGCTTGCCTTTTTGTTATCATAATCTCATTATTCCTCACCAGCCAGCTGCGATACTGATTATATTGATCCCTTGAGACTACGGAAGTATGCATGGAGAGGTTACCGCTGCTCTAAATTGTTCCTATTGATTGAGTATGATAACAGAAGACCAGCAGCATGTACATCTCTGAGTGTATTTCATTAGTTGTGTACCTGGTCAGGATAAAAGGAGGTGAGGGAAAACAGATATGAATTTTTTTACCAGAAATACTCTTCTACTTGGTTTCACCAACATTAGTGCTTTCAGCCAGAACAAGGTTGGGCGAAAATATGTTGTTGCATGAATGGTTTGTAGATTCTTCAAACCTTTCTGTCAATGTGGTTTGGTGTCATTCTGCTCTCAAGCAAAGGTCAGAAATTTTATGTGAGTAGTCTTTCTATCCAAATGGTACTTTTGATCTGTCTGTGAAACAACGTGAACAGCTGGCCAAGGTCTAAACCCTTGAAAAATGTCTTTTCACAAATATGTCCAAATCTCAGCAGAGATTTCTGTTATTTTAGTGGTTTCTTGCAAATTACAGCTTGACTGGATGCAACCCTGGAAACTAACAAGGGCCGTGCCCTGTGAGGTTGTGGGCAAGTCAGAAATGAGCCTTTCTCTCCTTTACATCCCATTGGAGTCAGTAGCAGTAGGACACCCCCATGAATGAAATACAGGTGGAACAAAAGCCAGAACCAAAACTCTACAGGATGCACCTGGTAGCAGTGCAGGAAAGGGCATCGCTAGGACTCGGAAGGGTGAAACCTCCGGCCAATGTTGGGTCTCCAGGCAAGGAGACCAAGACTTCCGGAAGCAGCCAGAATAGGGAAGCTCTAACAAGTTAGCTGATGAGAGACTAGGACAATGAGACGGGACTCCAGAAAAGGGAGGACTGGGCAGGGATGATCTGGAGTACTGGGGGAGAGTGGTGAAAACTGTAGGAAGAGCGAGATGGCCGCAGGACACTGCCCGTGGGATGTGACAGTGAGTTGGTCTTGCCCTTCCCAGGTAAAAACGGGCAGCTGGGAAACAGATTTTCTGTGTCCCTTCCTAGCACTGATGCACAGAGGGAGTGATAGGCTGCTGCTGTCGGATCTCAAATGCTGGACCAAGGAATCCCCATCAGACTGAGGTAACGCCACTTCTCCAGGTACAACCAGGATGGAGCTTGAAAGTGGCATAAAGTAAGACTGTGTAAAGAGATAAAGAAGCCTTGGGTGGAAAGATGGAAGACGTTTGACAAAAGAATTAGAATTTAAACTGGGGGTAAATAGGAGCGTGTGCAAGAGCTGTTGCTGAGAACTGCTGACACTGCTATAAAACCAGCAGCGAGCTTCAGGGCAGTGGATGGGGAGGACCATACAAACAGGGGCAAGAGGAGGAAAATTAAATATTAGTCAGCTGCATTTGTACTTCCCGCTGTCTCATATCTGAGTGTTTTGGCACATTAACATCCAAATGATGTATTTCGATACCATTAGCATTTTAAGCTACTGTTTCTACTGTATGAGTCTATTATAGTCCAGAACAAGCATGTTTTAAAAGGTGCTACACCAGAGATGAACCCCTGGTAAAAAAATGACGACCAGGTGAAAATGTTCGAGCCCAGAAATCTCTGTGGATGAAACACAGATTTTGACTTTGTCTAATTGATGTAATGAGTGAAATGAAAGAAATACGCTGTACTATGAGTGTCATCTCCTCTCCCCTCCCCTGCCCACATGCTTGCAGACTTGGCTAGGAAACGACAGGCACAGCTCTCTGAGGCCACAGCGCTGTAATCAGAGAGGGCAGTCACCAACTTCTGATGGCAACTTATCCACTGCTAGCTCCTTCTCTCTGTTTTATTACTTGGGGTTTTTTCCCTGCAACACCAAAGCCAAATCTAGCTCATATCCTTGTTTTGTTTTGTACACCCACCAATATTAGAGATGAAATCTTTCATTCAGTACAATTTTGACTTGCAAAGTTAAGGTCGAGGCAGCTGCACCCTGGCTGTGGTTGATCTGCATTGCAGGATGTGATGGGCTCGGGTCCTGCATCCAGCCCCCTCGCTCCCCCAGAACAAAGGGCTGTCATGCACCCACTTGGCGTGACGCCTGCCGTGGGCATTTCGGTGTGGCTCTGCAGGAGACAGCACCCTGTCTCCAGAGCTGCTGATGACCCCTTCCTGGGGCAGCAGCCAGCAGTCTCATCACTCTTGCTTCTGTTGTCCTTCAAATAAGATGAAAAACCAAGATCCTGACCACTTCTTGACATCAAAGATCCCATAACGTTTTTGCAAGAGCAAAGACGTCTAGACAGATGTTCTGGACAAAGTCCTGGTAATTGGATGCCACCTCCCCAAACACACTGTTAATTTAGTTGAATTTGGTGGTATTCTTCACTTCCTGCCCCAAACCACTGCGCAGCGTGCTGGTGCCATGCTGATTGCTGCTGCGCTGCGGCGCTAAGGGACGCTGAACTCAGCAGTTGTCTGCAGACCACAGATGCTCAGATGCAACTCGCTCAGATGCTTTCAAAAAACAGATCTGCACTACCAAGGTGGAAACAGACACTTCTGTGCAGGGACCCTGCCCAGATCTCGAGGAACAGCCATGAAGGGTTGTTTCCAGCTTCACCCATTCACCTCTCTATTCCCACTCAGTTCCCAACTTTAGGGCTCTGTGAACAGTCTGGGGAGTGGGAAGCGGGGACAGAGTGACGTGACAAACCCTTCCTCAACCTCCAAAGGCCCACAGAGAGCCAGCCCTGCGGCTGCTGCTCTCACCTACATCAGAAGGGGTAAACACGCAGCTTTGGCTGCCACTCACTCTGTTTCCTTCCTACAGCTAAGAAATAATAATAAATAGTAATAATTTTTGTATACTGAAAGCTGGCACTTCCTTTGTGGCGTGGAAGGGCTGCTAACGCTGAGTTTATATGACACAAAATTTCTTTGAACTTAAGCAGAGAATACTGACAAAATATGAGAACTGAATTGGAGAATATTGCTAAAAATACAAGATGTAAAACCAAAAAGCTAAACTCATGCGTATACAAATTGCAAATTGTCTTAACGTTAGGGTGCTTTTCCTCCCCCATCCCTCCTGATGTTCTGGGTCATACGGTGAGGGAATCCTGCTTCTCCTTCTGTAGCCCTTGCACAAGCACCAGGCTCAGTAAGAAGTCTTGCCTAAGTGAAGTGCTGCAGAACTGGGTTCACGGTTGTTAGAGCTGCTGCAGTTCAGTGTCCTATTTTTGTTCGTGAAACTAAGCACACTGATTTTCCTGGGAGAAAGAATATTATTTTTCTTTGTATTGAAATAATGACAACAATGTGCTATCAACTGCAAAAAACAGGTATTTTGAATAGCGAAAAAGTAGTAGTTTTAATGTAGGACATTTTCTTTTTAACTTAGAACCTTTTCACTCATGCAAGAAGGAAATGAAATGTATGGCCTAAATATCTGGATTTAATTTCCTAGTTTTTCCTCTATTTTTTCCCTCATTTTTTCTTTTCTGCTGGAAAAAAAAAATCCTGTAGCTTATCATGACTTACTTGCTTTTATATACTGTTTGTCAATACGAGCTTAATATATATTTGTCATGTATCCAGTCATGCTAGATTTTGTATTTTTAACCAAAGGAGGATATGATCAGTCCTGTATATTTAGAAACTACTTCTTTAAGCTTCTTGGTATTATTAGTGGAAAAGTGCATGGTGCATCCCTTTGTTCTGCAAATGCATCGAACAAAGCTTTTTTCACTGGTGGGAGAGACGGAGAAGGCTCTACTCACTTTTTGTGTCAGGCTTATGGGCTTATTTAGTGAGCATTTGAATTTAGAACGAAGTTGTAAGCAATTGTAATGATAGCCTTTAAGCAGTATTTCAGAATTGGTTTTATATGTGATATTTTAATTATGGTCCATTGATTCAGTCTATGAATTACTCTCTACTTCTGGTTTTGATCCATGGTGTTACAGTCTCACATCATGGGCTGCTGGCCAACAATTGAAGACAGAGTATTCTGGTTAAAAGGGTACCGAATACATCTAGTACTACATTTTACATCTCTCAAAAAATGAAAGATCAATTAAGACAGTTTTTCTTTCATTTGCTTCATCATTTGTGCATACAATTAATAGCCCAATTTGCACACAGAGTTCTACGAATCAATAGCACAGTTGCATACCTGTCCTACTTGTAAATTTTTCCCTCAAAAAACACACTTGAGATTCAGTGTACTCTTGAGATAAATGGAAAAGGTCACATCCCTTTGAGTGCAGCAGACTAAGTTACTTATAAATTCATTTTTTATCAGCATAAACTGTTTATTCTCTGGACTTTATCATGAGATGTTACTGATACACTACCGTAGCTGGGCTGAGGTGGAAAGCTTTACTCCTTTGAATTGCTGGTATTTTTGTGGTTAAATTCAGTGGGGCCACAACTGCCTGAGCAGTTTTCTTGGTTTGTTTTCACACCCGTCCTAGAGCAGCATTCCACCATGACCCAGACACCTCAAGTATAAATACAGATAAGTAGAAACACGATGCGCTGTTATTGACCCACAGATCCTAGTCCTGACCTCCCAGCCAGTGCTGGCTGGGGACCTGACATGTCCAGTGTCCAACCAACTCCACTTCTTCAGAGGGCTTTGTTTCAAATGAAATCCAGTGGGTTTATAGCATAAGAATAAGCAAGCTCCTAATTAAAGTAATAAGAAAACAGTATTTTTTCATGGCATCAGGCGTTACGGTGAGTGCATGAGAGAGAACGCCTTTCTGTGAAAGGAAAGCCGTGGGTTAAGCTGGCTCTGAGCAGAACCACAGGCAGTGAACCTGTGAACCACAGGC
>NW_010300277.1:0-19195 GCF_000700745.2 Antrostomus carolinensis | reverse complement strand
CCTGCTTGTTTCAGCAGCACAATCGCACGTTTGTGCGCTGTACGGATCTCCGCTTTGAGACTGCGAGAACTTGTTCATGTACAGAGGGTGACCAGAATTGTTTTTTGTTAATAGTATTTTTCTCAGTTATGACTCTACAAGTATTTCCAAATTTAATTTTAAATTTGCGTTTGTGGCTACAAAAATTAGGGTAAACTTACTGCTGTTCTAGAAAGTTGTCCTGGTTTGTCAGTTTTGGTATCATCAAAATGCTTGTGTACTTGAGTATGGACTGAAAAAATAACCTAATCTGATTCTTGCATATTCTCAGTTTTCATTTAAAATTACAAAAGAAGTTCTTCTGTTGTAATAATCTGAATGGAGAGGACATTTTCTGTACATTTCTGGTTCTTAATTGTTTTATATTAATATATGTGCATCTTTTACAATTAGTATCTCTGTCCTTTCTCCTTAATTTCAAATGAAGTCACACAGTCATTTTTATACTGATAAGAATTTTTTTAAAGGAAATGGCTGTGCTATGCTCTACGAGTTGTACATAGTATCCCATCACGATGCTGTGCTGTCAGTTCCAGTTTGGAGCCCTGGCCGGTGTCCGAGCCCGAGACAACCTGTACGTGGATCTGGCTTGTGCTCCAGAAGCCATCCCTCCCTCCATCAGGCCAGGCGAGACAGGCCCAGGCACTGCTCACCCATGATGGATTCGGCTTTCCCATGTCAGCCGTGCCCTGGAGCCGGAGCGGCATCACACTGCCCTGGGGACATGTCCAGTGTCACCTGGGCGAGGGGTGAGGGGCTCGTGTAGGTGCAGGACATACCTGGGGACACAAGTGACAGGAAGGACAGCAGTGTACCTGGTTCTCAGAGGAGAGGATCTGCTAAATTGCCTTAATACGTTGATAAAAATCTCCCACATTCCTAAATGTTAGGGAACCTGACCTTCTGTGAGACTTTACAGGAATGATAAGGAAGAGTTGCCACTCTTGCTATTTAGGATTTAGGGAAAACAATAAAGAAAAGATTGGTAAGTGGGGAAAAAAAAAAGGCAGCATTTCTGATGTGCTTTCTTATAAAATACACCATTTAGAGTGTGAAAAAATGCAAAGTGTTATTAAAAAAAATCTGAATTTTTCTTATCTTTTTTATTTAGGGATCTAAAATTCTTAAGTTGTTAGATCTTTTGGTTTCCAGATTTTCATTATACTGAAGTAGTATTTCAATATAAGTAAGTAATAGAAATATTGAATCTTGAGTAATTTTCTAACTATAAAATGCCTTAATGAAATGATGATGTGGTTTTGTGGTTTTCACTGTATTTACAGTTGTCATTTTCATTATGCTCTTCAAAATCCATGCATAGCCTGCTTTTCTCTAGTTTCTTACCTTCTCTTTTCAGCTGTTTGTAAACTACATTCAATAATCAGTAAGATCACTTAACTCTTATCACTTGTTAGAGAAAACATCTCAGGAATCATTATTCACAGATCTTGGCAAAAAAATTAGGTCCTTGTATATTTCCAGCTACTGTATCATACTTTTTAATACCAGCTTTTAAAAATGAATTTTATATAAAGCTTTTCTTATTTTCTTTCTAGTCCCTATACTAATGTCTCCAACAAGTAAGATTTTGACATTGTAAGAACTATCAAATAAAAAGTTACTTTTTAATTCTGTAGAGAGTGGAGGCCCCGTACTGAGTCAAGCATACTTTGAAATATTATTTTTTTTTAACTATTGCCTTCTTGCTTGTCTCTAAGCAATAGTATAGATAATTCTGTAAAGAAATTGAAATACTTTCCCTGCATTGCTCTATTTGCCAAGTCTAGGCAGCCATGGAGAAAATAAGAACTTTGCTGTATAGCTGTCTTCTCACCACTTGGCATTTAAAGGAGAACTGAAACTAAGCTGATGCCCTCCATGAGAAGTTAATGCGAATCTTCCATGCTTTTTAATGGACTCACCTTTGTTTAAACCCTCTGTGGGAAGGTGTGTTGACTATTCATTGTGAAAGGCTGTATAAAAATACAGTGTAACTAAATTAATTTAACCTTGTAGTCCTGGCTTAAATCACTAAAAGCCAGGACAGTCAATTCTATATTTAGAAAAGCTGTTTTTCAAGGCTTTATAAGTTTATAATGACCATTACATTTTATTGCGGTTTGAAATTTGACATGAGAGGTTTTAAAACATGAAGTAAAATGCTTACTTTCCTTTGGTTCACAGCAAGATTTCAGAAGAATCTCTGTCAGGCTGTTGCACGAGTATTTTCCTACCCATATAGCATATCTACTTTGGGTTATTCATTTTAAATACAGCAGGCACAAAGTTGAAAGGACAAAGTACAAAAGCAGAGGATGCTGTCATGCCAAGGCCAGCCATCTGCCTATAAGTGGAGGAGCGGAGATGAGTTCTGCTCTCAGGGTTGCTTCTGCTTTTCTCAGGACAAAATATGAAAAACAATTCTAGGGGCGGAGATGAGAGCCTTGGCATGGTTGATAAAATGGCAGGTGAATCAGGATTTTCAGAATTACCACTTTGGCCTTAGATGGGTATAAATTACATTAAAGTTCTTTGTTTTCACCTAGACATTAATCCACAGTTTGACTTCTTTTCTGCCTTTTTGCAACAGTGGTTCACTTTTAAGTTTTCAAACTCCTAAGCAACATGCAAATGGCATTCAAATACATGAATATTTTTAATCATACATTGATTTTGGTATGTATAGATCATAATTATTTATAACAATAGTTCTATGAGTGTTTATCATTATAGTGTATTATAGTTATAAATTGAATTTGTACCTGTAAGTGGAATGGTATTAAGGCAACACCGTAAATTCATGTTAATGGCTATGCAAGTGGGTTTCCACAAGGTCTTGACAGACTCTGTGTTAGTGAATGTTAGCATCAGGACTCTTTTCCAGTCAACTTGGTACATGGGAAGGACTCCAAAGCCACTTCTGACCTCTCCTACCAGCCACATCTAAAAATAGAATTTCTGCAGGCATACTTATGGAACTCGAAACAAAACAAAACTATTGTTCTTTAGTGCAAAACTGTAATTTAGTTTAAGACCATATGTCTGCTTGATCCTATGTGAATTCTTGATCCTGTCCTGCGTGACTGTCCTGCTGCGGCGCAGAGGGAGCAGTGGTCAGGCAGTCACCCTCCAAAACACACAGAGCAAAGCCTTGACGGGGCACAGCACTGACAGCATCTGCTTCCTTCACAGGACTGGCAGTGATCTCTCTCTTCAGCAAAGCATTTACTGTCTAAGCATTTTTCTAAATTCCTCTTCAGTTGTGAGTTCCTGTTCTTTAGGTATATGCTCAGCCTGTATCCTGTTACCATCCTGTACAACCCCTGCATCAGAGAAGCGTCCTAGTGATGCAGGGAATGGACTTCGAGGATAAAACTCCCAGCCTGATAGCTCTGGAGCTGTACGTGCTGAAGCCGTTCTACCCCTGGTCAGCAGCCTCTGCCCGTGGGGCTCCCCGGCACGTCCTTGTGCTTCACAGTCAGGATCACCAGAAACCTGCCAAGGGAGAAGTGTCTGCAGAAAATGCAGCCATCCCTCCCATCAGCAGGGAGCATGGTCGGGGTCGGTTGTTCCTCTCCCCAGACGAGGGGCTAGCCTCTTCAAAGCCCACCCCCTTCCTCGTTTGTCTTCCCCTGGGCTGAGAATAGGAGAAGTAACAAACCGTGCTGCCTTCAGCAAATCCTGCTGCCATCCTCCTGAAATTTGCCAAAAGCAAAGGCCAGCTGGAAGAGGAGTCACAGCTTAGTAAGAAATCACAGGCTGTGTTACAAGTCCACTATCTTTACACAGAATGTAAAGACCCCTTCTAAGAGTATTTTTCAGACATTATTCACCCATTCCTATACTCCTGTATTTTGAGGCCTTTTACTTTATATAGTGAATATTCATGTTTTCATTGCATTACTCTTTGTAATCTAATGTAGCCCATAGCAACCTTAGCCATTGCAGACTAAATACAATTCAGAATTCTGAACTCTGTAAGCTCTGTCAGTCACGGGCCGAGCAGCCTGGCCGTGAGCAAACAGCAAGCCTAGTGTGAGGCTGGAACAGAGTTTGGTAGTCAGCAATCACTGCAAAAGGCAGTAGGTGTGAAAAAAGAAGTAACGACATTGTGGTCAGTCAATATACAGGTGGGCAATTGTTACCTTTATCACTGCTCTCCATTAATTATTATAATTATTCTTGTAGCTGTTGTATAGCAAAGATAGGAGCTGACTTTAGCAAGAGTTCACACCCACCTACAAGGTTTGCTCTCAGATAAGTCTGCATGCACAGTAATCTCGTGTATTAATCATTCTCTTAAAGTGACCTGTTCTTGTTTGTTGTTGCATTAGGCTGTCATGTAATTTACTGGTTGGACATATGTTTGTGTCTTAGATATCCTCTGTGTGATATTTTTCCCAAGCAGACCCTCTGCACTGGCAATATCCTGGCTTTGGCACCTCTCACCAGGAGACAGGTTGAATCTCATTTACTCTTGGAAAAGTGTTTCTCCTTTGGAATTTTCTCTGGCTCTGGTCCCTTATTCTGCCAGAATTCTGTTCAGTCTATAATCTGTTTATTCTCTACCCTTGTATTTTGTCCCATGACCTTTTTTTATTCTAGTAGGTTGCACAGTGATACATAACATGTTTTCTGGTTGAGTTTGCACTAGAGAGTGAGCCAGTCTGCTCTGCATGATGTAAAGCCATTTTCAAACATGCTCATTTGTTCCTTCCCTTCTGCGGAGACCATCCAGAGAAGAACAGCTCTGCCTTTTGTACCCAGTCCTGTGGGTGCCATTGTACATATCCCAGCTGTCACCCTTGGGTGTGAAATGGGAAGACAAGCCGATGGTTTAGATTTTTGACAGACTGCCTTAATACTTACCAGCGTCCTCGGCTATGACCCTGCATGTTTTCAGAGTATACAGATCATCTGCTGCCAGGACTGGTGCAGTATTCCTGAAGCAAACAGGATTCCCATTTCTTGGAACATTACCTCAGTAATGCTCCTGGGTCCTGTTGTCTTACAAAAGGAGAAATTAGGCACTCGAATAGATTAAAAAATGTTAAAGCCCTAGATGATTTTATGCTTACTTTTATCAGTTACTTTTATAACACATTATTTTTCTGCCTATTAAGAAGTATTTTCCACCAAACAGAAATACTTCATACTCATTCATACACTGTAAAACACATTCCAGGTATCAGGTATCTTACATATCACCAGTGGATCCCTCAGCCCCTGAGGAGCAGATACCCACAGGATACTGCATAGTTGTCTGGGTTCTTCATTATCTAAGGCTGGAGCACAGAAACAGCTTCCCAGCTGGAAGCAGAAAAGACAGCTGTCATTTCCATCAAAACAGTTAGAATTTAATAATTAACATGGTTTTCAGACAGATCTTATCCTCATTTCTCACCTTACATTAAACCAGTACTGCTCTCACCATCATTCTCAATTAATTTCCAAATTAAAATAGAGTGTTTCTTTAATTTGTGAGGAACTGGATAGAATTACCCAAGTAAGCAGTTCTGTTTGTTTTAAGGAATTGTGGCAAAGGGAAAAAGAGAGGAAAATCAATGAAGTAAAAGAGTTTAAAGGACTGATTATTACTGTGTGCCATGTGTAAGGTGCTGTTTTGAGTACCAAATTAAATAGGTACTCAAAATATTACAAATTCTAAACAGGTTATGGTCTTTCCTGCTAACGAGGCCACTCACTGTATTCTTGTCGGAAAGCGCTGTTGAAAAGCCCAGTAGTTTGGAACCTGAACCCTCTCCCACCTGTTGCCTCACCTTTGCGGTAATTTTTTTCCAGAATAAGAATTTGTAAGTTATAGCCTAAAAGCAAGTTACTCTAAGCCAGGCATGTTCCCAGAGAAGACATTTAGCTCGGTCGCAGTCACATACAGTAACATCAGACTTTTGCTGAAACGAGCCAGCACTGGGTCCTTCCCAACAAGCCAGCATTATTCATAATTACATTTATCCACTTGTAACAGTAGTGGTATTGCGTACATGTTATTGCATACATGCATACATACAAACATACAACATTGCTGTTGTTAAAGCAATAGAGCCAGTCACTCATTGTCCACTCGCTGAAGCACTGGTATTGCTGAATAATCCATTTTTGTCAGCAGGGGCCTCTCCACGAGGCTCATATTGAACAGCAAAGTGTCGCGTACCAGTTGCTCTCAGCCGTGCATCAGCCTCTGGCTCCCAGACCCCACGCAGGGCACCAGTGGGACAGTGCAAGGACTAGGGCACGTTCACCTTATCACCAGGGCTTGGCTGTAGGGTGTTCATCAACAGCCAGGGGAGATCTTATCTATGGGAAGTGTTCTGGGCAGGAAGGGAAGGGCCAGTTGTTGCTCACTGGAAAAAGAAAGGGGCTCTGGGTTTCTTTTTTTAATTGGAAAAGGTCCAGAATTACTCTGGTGATACAGAAATGTTAAGTCTGAAGCATATTATAGACATGTATTTTCCAAAGAAGTGTGTCAAGCCAAAAACCAATATACCCAACATAAGTCCATAAAAAAGATTCAGAGGAAAACGTGGCATCGTTAACCTTCCTGTTTTGTGTTGCGCCCGGAGTTGCGGCTCAGTCCTGTTTACCCATCTTACTCTTTGCGGCTGGATTGCCCGGGTGACCCCCTTTTTATTGTCACCTTTGACTCTGATTGTTGGTGCCATCACCATGGTGTTAGTGTAGCCTTTGCAAGTAGCAGCTGTTTAAGGCATTGTACTTTAACTACTGTGTTTGCAGGACTGTGTTTACCCTCCTGATTTGGCCTGAGTGAGATGCCTGTCGAGGCCAGTTAGCTCACAGAGCATCATCAAGGCTTATTAGTGTTTTGGTACTCAAACAGCAATGTGTCTTACTGCTTAGCTTTAACTATCTGCTGCCTAAGATCAGCATATGGAGATAAATTACATGGGGTAATTTGTTATGAAGAGAACTAGGGAACCCAAATCTCCCTTTCAGATTCAAGGAAGTACAAATGGTAAGTCGATTTGGAGGAAGAAACTGGGCACTGGCAAAAATTAGATGTCATACTTTGATTGGTTAAATGGCATTATATTGAAATCACAGTCTTGTACCAGCTCACGCTAATGTTGAGTTGGAACCTTGTCAATTAAAAATATCAAAATATTTTTATTTTTATCTTTGACCTTAGAACTTTTGAAGCTCCCAAAGCTTGGACTGGCAGTCTGCATTCACTGTCCTTGCTTCTGGTAAAAGCATCTTAGACCATCTGAAAGTCTGTCAGAGCTAAAAGTAAATTGGTCCAAGAAAATACAAAACTGGTAAATAATTTTCTGATGAAAAGCAGTTGGGACTCATCCCCTTGTGAAGGTCTCTCTCAGTATCATATATAAATAGAAAGATGAAGGTTTAGTAAATGTGAAGACTCACACCCACCTTCAAAAATAAAACCGACCAAATCAAAACTGTCTCTCAGCACTTCGCATAAAGAGCTCAATTTTCATCACAGCTTTTTAATTCCATCCCAGCTCAAATGTTTTGTATGAGAAACAATTCAGTTATATAAAATACAGGAACAATTAATAGATGAGAAGTGGTCTTTGAATAGGAGGTGTTTCCACTCCCTGAAACATGATAAAGTTTGCCTAAACATCTGCATATGAATCTAGATAGAGGATGCACCATCTTTTAGAATAACCTTTATTGTACTAAAAAAGATTACATAGCTTAATTTTCCCCCACTGTTGCCTAGTAGACATTGTCACACTTCCTACAACACTACTGGAAATGTCTTGACCATAGAAAGCAGAATCCCTAAAGCATTACCAGCAGCAGGGCACAGCCACCGTGTTCACTGTGTGTGAAAATGAGCTGGAAAGCAGAACTGTGTGCGACAGACAGCTTTTAAAGGTAATAACGCTCCAAAGTGAATTAATTGTTTCCTGTTAGAAAGTACATTTCACCCATCCCAGTAACCCATTTTATCCGTTCTTACTCAAGGGAAGAGTTCATTAGGAGCATTTTTCCTGTCTGGAAGTGCCAGTTAAGGAGACATTTATATACACAGTATTGTTGGCTTGTGTTTCGAGTTAAGACACTGCTGACAGGATGGTTTATGATGTCAGAAGACTTTTCACCCTGCAGTAAGTATTTTTGTAAAGGTGTCCAATCATCTTTGACAACACCTGTCAACAGCAGTAGTGCAGTAATGTTACTGACGCTCCTAATGTTTTCCCCAAACAATTGCCAAGTAGCTCTCATTCTTATTAACTGTAACACCAGTAGTTCACTCGACTGCCTGCTCCTTATTAACAGAGTTAGTTAACAATTCCTCATAGTGTCTGGTTAAATTTTGACAATGTTGAGCATTATATTAATTTTGTTGCTTTAGTTAGTACCTCTTGGAAGTTTTACTCAGAAAACCCACCTGACAGTAATCCTGGTTAAATAAAATGAGTGTAACTGAAACAGATGTTTGTGAAATGGTGGAAAGGTGGAAAAGCAGCTAGAAGGAGCAGCTTGAAAGGAAAATGAACCTTAACTGGAGATAAATCATACAAGGCTCTCACATGGATGCTCCAGAACTCTGCCTGTCGTGCAGTCAGAGTGTGTTGTGCATAACTCGACTGGCTGGCATACACAGAGAATAACAGACTATTTTTGTTATTAGTTATTCAGCTAACATGAGTGGTTAAGGTCCTAATTTTCAAATTTGCTACTGTTTTAAAAAGGACAGAAAATGGTTTTCCTTATTCTTGGGGGGTGTATCTAGTTAGGATTTGTTATGATGTCTATATCAGCATTTCACTGACAGTGGGACTTGCACAAGCCAAAGAGGTGGTGGTGGGGAGGGAGAAGCCTTATTCATTAGAGTGCAGCAAGGCAGAATGCGCCGCACTTCCGGCCTGAAGGAAGGATGCTGCCTTATAAAAAGAAGAGATTGCCGCACTTTATTGTATTAAATTATTACCTACAGATCATTTTGTCTGGATAACTTTTGCAGCATTTATTTTCATCTGTCTGAGCCATTAGAAATCTGATTTGTCAAAGATTTGTAAACTACAGTAACTTTTTGACTGGGTGATCAGCACTAAAGACCTTGAAAAACTGGCAGAAGTTTTCACCCTGTGAAAATGTTAAGATCAATAAAGCAAATTGATAAATACTGTTTCACAGAATATAGGCTCTTGGATGAGATGCTCTAACACATAGCAGTAACAGATCATTCCAGGTACGGAACATCATATTTTAAAAGCCATACAGTTAATGCCATAAAAAGAAGGACTATGTGAAACATGATTGATTCTTATACCTTATGTCATAAAAAGTAGCTTCAGTTATGTGGGGTTCTTGAATAACTAAAGTAAGAGGTTAAAAGAAAAAGTCAACCCTTAAATTGCAGACAAAGAGCTTCTACTACCAATAGTATTACATCATCAAAATATTTCACAGACACTGAGAAATAAGCTGTACTTCTGTATGTCAGTGAAGCAGCAAATTGAATTCTCATAATATGTTTTGAAAATGAGTCTTGTTAGGTTTGATGAGGTGGAAAAGGTACTGAGATCACTGGTTTGTTCCAATACGTTCAGTCCGCTTTTCTTGGATGTTTGCCATGGCTAATCTTTTTAATGGCAGTGTAGCTTGTAAACCCATTTGGTAGAAAGCTGTACGTCTCAGTTTCAGATTAGCACACCAAGTAGGGTGGTAAATAAGTTTCTCTTCAAGCATGCAAACCCTTTTGTTACAGTACAAGAAATTTTATTTTAATGTACATACCAGGAAAACCTCAGTATTTCCTTTATTAATTCAGTGATGAACAGAATAAACCGCAAGTGTCATTTTAAATACACCCACACATATATATGTAGATAATATGCACCAGCCTTGTGGTTTTTGTTTAAAGACATTTATCAAGGACAAATTTCATTCAGGCCCACTATTCAAGAAACTGAGCCTGCCACAAACCCTCTGGATTTCTCAAAAACCCCTCTTTGGCTCCTTACCCATGCCATTTTGGAAATTGTCTAGGAAAACAGTGGGCCTTACAGCACAATGGGCCATCATCAATTTCCAAGTTCTATCATATTAAACCAGTGAGAACATTTGGATAAAACGAGGAAGACTTTGGCCTCAGCCTCCTGACAGTTAAACCAGAGGTTGCCACTTAGGTACTTAAGGTGATTTCAGCCTGTGGGCTTACACAGGAATGTTGAGGTAACATATTTAGGCTGCTCTGTAGGTTAAAATAAACTCTACCTGTTGCCTTTTAAAGCTAAGTTAGAACGCACTGGAGGTCCCATAGCACATTTATAATGACCCCACAGCATAACTACCATTTAATCAGCTTCTATTCCAGATGTATTTACAAAGTTATTTACTTTTTATTAACATAGTTTCATACAAAGGTACAGAAACTTAGGTAGTCAGCATCATTTTTGTGAAAACACAGTCCTAATTCCTTAGTTCTGAAGAAATCCCCTGAAAACCCTGCTTTCTGGTCATACCTTCCTTTTGTGTACAGCTGCAGAAATCCCAGTGCTCTGAGCCCTGTTTTCTGTTAAATTATTCCTGGATAGCTCTCCTTGAGAGAATCCTGCAAAGAAATCCCATGAGATGAGCCCTTTTTTTTTTTCTTTTCTTTTTTTTTTTTAATTAGGTTTCCTTTTTCGTGTTCTGCCTATTCATTTTCCATAGTCATAGCCAGCAGCCTACTCTGTACTTGAGTTGTTGTTGAACAGATTTTCATACTTTCACATAGATAAATAGTCTGCTGTCTTTAAAGACTCTCACATGCAAAAATGCAAGGAAGGAGGTGAGAGTTTTGAAACTGTGTGTGTCTTAACACGTTGGCCTGAAGTAGGATTGTAGATACGAGAAGAAGAGAAAGAGCACATGAGAAAGAAAGGGGGAGGAGAAAAGAAAGATAAGTAAGTATGAGAGGTGTCTAAATGAGCTGCTTTTTGACAGTTAAGTTTTTTAATTAGTGCAGTCATCTGAGACAGAGATTTCAGGCTGCTTTGCAAAAAGTGGCTGATGGTTGTGATTGTGATTTCTCTGCAGTTACCCGTACAGCGAGGACTCTAGCCAGGGAAAGCAGTACATGAATACGAGATGTCCAGCCTGGTGTGACAGAATCCTGATGTCCCACTCAGCCAAGGAGCTCATTCTGAAAGTAAGTACAGACCTGCAGCCACCCCGCTGCCCCCGCGTTCGTTTATCTTCAGCAAAGGTAGGTAGGGCTGATACACTTGCTTGTCCTTGAATTTTCAGTTGCCTGTAGCAAATGCTCACCAAGCTGAAGACAGCGTACTGTGGCAGTAATGAACAGTTATGCCTGCAGTGCTTTCCACCCAAGAGTGTGGATTTGTCCCAGTTAACCTGTTGGCAGTTACCAAAGCACAAGCTTTCACAAACGCTTCTTTTGGTATCCGGGCTGCCAGCACTGGCTGCGTGTCGTCCCTCCTGTGCCGCTTCTGTCAGTGCTGTACTGGGATGTACAGCACTGGGAAACTCTGCCTGCTTTAAAAATGAGTAACAAAAAATAAAAAGCCTCCATCAGTCCCCCAGTCCAGTCTGCAGTAACTTAGGTAACAGCACTGCCCTTTCGAGGGATTCAGCAGATGCAGACAAAAGTAACTAGGAGTGGCTGCTGCCTGAGGTGTAATGCTATGGAAGGAAAAACCTGTATAGCAGCAGCTTGAGGTGCCTGAGTTACAAGCGTGGTAGATTGAGGTTCCTTCTGTTGCTGATGGTGAGAAGTGGATTTCCCAAGCATATGTCGGATCCTAGATGCGTCAAATCTCCTGTCACTGTCCCCTGAATGAAGGCAGACTCTCCAGCAGGTAGGCTCCTAACTTTGTTACACCAATTAAGTGCCTAAATTTAGACATTCCATTAGAGCTTTAAAAACACGATTGTGCAAAGTTTTTAAAATCCCATAGTTCCTCTTGGGATTTTAGCATAAGGTAAAGTAAGGTAAATTTTTAGAGGTAAGGTAAACTTGGTGATGCTCTGTCCAAGGTTAAGCGACCAACATATAATTCAGGAGCCTTCCAGTTTTCCTTTTCTCTCGTTTTCTCTCTCTCCTACTTGTTCTGCTCTGCTCTCCTTTCCCTGGAGACACTGAACCAGGTCAGCCAGTTATGTCTGCCAACTTACACTGCCTCTTTTTTTTCCTGTGTGCTTGTTCATGACAACTGGAGACCTGTCCTGTTCATGCTGGCTATCAGCTATTCTAAAGGACCGAGAACACCTCAGGAAATCTCTGTATGATGAGGCCTCACTCGTGCCTTTCTGCTCGGAGCTGAATTTTCCCTGCTGTGCTAGCTGTGGCCACAAGCATAACGCAGGAATGAATGTGCTGCGACTGTTGTGTTGAGGTTGTCTTGCTGACCAGACTGCATGACTGTCTCATTCACAACAGACCTACCAAACCCACGATTGCCCAAAGTCATGTGTGTCCCTATGTTCCTGGATAACTAATGCAGTTTAATGGGAGTGAATTGCGGAAAATAATCTTTGCAAATAAATCCATATTCTACAGCTTCATGGCTTTGTTTTCTGTTTAAATTAATGAAACCCTTGAAACTTGCTCTCCTGAAGTTTGTAACCTTCTGTTTCTCTCTCTTATCAGGGTTATTTATCATTATTAGACTGTTTGTTTGGCAGTATATAACTCACTGAAAGGCTGAGAACATTTTTTCCAAATTTCAGTTTGATGAACTTCCTCGCACAGTTTAATGTGTAAATAGTGTCTGCCTGATATCTTGGAAGTTTCACCCAAAATTTTAGACAATGCGTGTACTGCAGTATTTAATTTTAAAAAATGGCAAAGCTAAGAGGAATGTGGGCTTTATAGTAAAATAGTGATGTCAAAATCAATGTTATTTGATCTTCTTGTACAGAAATATCATATGGAAAAGTGAGACTTTACCCAAAATACTACAGATAGTACTTGGCGCCCATGAAATTCCTAAAGAACAAAGGATTAAAGCCATGGAAAGGTGGGCCAATGAGGGAAGATTTTTTTTTTTTTTTTAAGCTATGAATAAGGAGATAGAAGTGTACACAAAGGCTTGAAGAGTGTAAACAGTACAGAGGGAAAGGAATTCTTTCAGATTATCTAGGGGGGTATAACTTGGATATAATGGGAGAAAATTAAACAAAGGAAATAAATTTGTAACTGTGAGGTTACTTAGCCCAATTATTAGTCTCCACAGAACAGAAACACAGTCAGTTGGATCATTAAAAGCTTACATTTAAAAAATGCATATAATTTTGTCTCTGCAGGTTTGTGTTTGCAAACTATGAGTATGCAGTTTGTGAGGACATCTCCAGAAATGCATATGCAAAATTACATATGTAGATGAGGCCAAACTGGCATGGTTGTTTTACTCAGTGAGTCTATACCAATAAAGGAGTTAGCTTATCCAGGAAAAAACCAAACTGTAATTCTGGCCCATAAAACTTAATTAAAATATGCAGTAGAAAAGAATGCTGAACTGATAGAGGAAAGGGCAAAATGACCTTACAAGTTTTTGTGGTTTTACACAGTAAACAGTGTTTGCCTTGCCTCTGAGAATTTATTCCACTGCAGAGACTTATGCTTTGAAGCTTTAAAAGGAACTGTGAAGGAAGTAAAAGCAAATTTTAATTAACTGGTTGCACTGTCACAGATCCTTCAAATATAGATGTATATGAATTCTGAAAGAATTTTTGGTGGTACCTAGCTATTGAATATTCTTATGCAGGTAATTATTTTGCTGTATTAATTTTTCTTGTAGGCAAATTAAATAAATTATTTTTCTGTTTTAGCAATTCTGTATTTTATTTCAAACAAAAATCGTAGCAAATCTGCATTTTAATCCTGTGTAAAGAAAGGATAGCACACACAAATCGCCACAGTGTATACAGTGTGTTCAGCTACACAGTAGGCATTACAGATTGTACAGACATGGGGCTGTAAACAGCTTTCATGCAACATCATCGATCATGCCATGGTCGGTTACCTCACCATCATGTTATTTTATGCTTCCTGAGCCCTAAAACACCAAAGGTTGCCCACTGCTAGGGAGCTGCGTTGACGCCTGATAGCATGAAGTAATGAATGCTCAGCCAAGTGTATATTGTTTCTGCTTGTGCACCGCTGTAATTTGTTTATCTGTCTAAAGATTATGCAGTTGAAAATCCACAATTTTATGCTGCCTTTGTAAATTATCAAGTCGCTTTTGATGAATGTATCCCCACTTCCGATGCTAGTGGCATTATGATCTTGAAATATTGGAAAGTGCTCATGCATACAATGCAGAAGGTTATGTTTTTATATTTTTGGCAGACAACCGTGCTATAAAGTAAATCTGACCTTAAGCTTCCTTACTGCATTAAAGATAATTCAGTTTTAACTTTATAGTCCTAAATGCTACTGTTTATATAAAGTTATTGCCCAGTCAAACTTGACTGATTACAGATGAGAAAGTCCTGAGTGTTTCATACAAAATAAATTAGTGTTGCCAACTAGTTTAAAGCACATCTATGATTGTATTAGAGACTTGAGAGTGTGCAGATTGCGGATTTAATTAGCTTATAGGGATTGTTTAGCATAGTAAGATATTGTCTTGTATGGGAATGTATTTATTTATTTATTTCTCCCTGAAGTACTGTGCTAGAGAATCAAAGCAGATACTCAAAATCCTCTTCATTGCAAATGGCAGAAAAATAGGTACATTTTATTATTCATTAAGCTACAAATGCTAAAGAAGTCAGTGTATAAGGATAAAGTTCAACATGGAACAAAATTAAAGCAATTAATAATGGAGAGACTGGGGGAATGTCATCTTTCATTTGCTAATTTTCTTAAAATCATTTAATGCTTTTTTTTCAGATTAAGAAATGTATCTCATAAATGATTAAAGACTATACTCATAAACTCTAAAACATTCATTCAGCTCTCGGAACATTTAAAATTGCTTATAAGATGAAATCAAATGCTCTTATAAAGCAATGTGGATTGCATTTAATTCTAAGAACAACATATATCTCACCTAATTCAATAAAAATTGTGTGTTGTTCTTAAAAAAGGGCTGGCCAAACGTGCTAGCTGCATTTCACTGGCAAAAGGTTGGAATGCAATCATAACTGAGTCACTCATTTAATCTACCCAAGTGTTAGCTCGCTAAAATTTCTTGAGGTCCCAGAAGCGAGGAGTAGATGCAGTGATTTCATGAGTTATTTTTCATGGCCAAATTACTGCAAGCAGTACTGGACATAAAAATTCATTCTATGTGGTCTGTCTCTGGAGAATCCAAGCACAGCTGCATTAAGATCACTTCATTCAGAAACTGGTTTGAACTATTTGCATACATTATTTCCATATTTCTTTCTGTTTCAGCTGGAGGATGTACTTGAACTGACTTGTGTTTTGTTGTGTTTTGTTTCTCTTTTTTTTTAACTAGTCAGAAAATGATGAGAAGATAGTAATATATGACCACATTGGGCCAAATGTCTGCATGGGGGATCACAAGGTAATTAAACATTTTAGTATTCCAAGTCTTTTTTATTAGGAAGGAGAATGTGTGTACTAGTTTCTGTTAATTTTATGTTTAAGTCAGCTATATTTCTATCCTATTTTTAATTTAAAGCCTCAAAAATGTTTTGTAGTTGAATTCAACTGAAATCAGCCAGTATATGAGAGTAGTTACTTGTATGTAAATCAAATAAAGAACAGGATGATGTGTACTAGAATGAAAGCATGATACAATACAAAATGAAGAGGAGCAACTGTCTGTGCACTTATGACTATTCTTGTAAAACAAATGTATTTTCATTGGGTTACCAAAATTGCTTCCAAAACATAGCTTCTATTAATTTGGTGCCTAGCTGCTTGTTAGTAAAATAACATATTGGTATTTCCATATTTAAGCAACAAGTGAGAAAAAGAACATAGAATTACATAAATATCAGTTGTTAAAGTGAAAAAAAATACATTAATTTTACAATCTTCTCTGCTGAAGATACCATATTGAAAGCTCAGTTAGAAATACAGCAAAACCAAGTATTTGCTTTCTTGGAAAAAAGCTGATTGAGGAGTAGCAGGTAGCCTCTGAAACCTTATATAAAAACTCAACTAGAAACTTCCAAAAACTTGTAAACTTTACAACAATGGTCATGTCTCAGTCCTAGAGACAGTGCTACAGCTCTTGATTTCAGTGACAGATAATGGGTAATTACATGTGTGTCTGCATGCACACACGTAAATCCAAATTCAGAAATATATCCCAGAGTTCTGATGAGACAGAGTATTGTTTTTCTGAGGAAGAATGCACTTAAGAGATGTGGTCCAGAACCGTCCAAGTCATATTTTAGAATACAGAAGTTTAGTAAGTTCTCCAGTAAAATTTAAAGTTCAGTGTGTCAGCAGCTGAAGGACAGCCAGTTCAGAAACAGTAATTTTTGTTGCCTTTGTCACCAGCGTATTTAACATGAATTTTTTTAGTGTGGCACTTTGAGTGGAGCTAATTCTGTGATAAAAGGGAGTTGTGTATGGGACCTAATCCTCTTCCCACAGAAATCGGTGGCAAATTTTCCCTTAGGTTCCAATGGGAGCAGAGATCTGTAAGGAGATGACGTAGTTCTCTTGTGCATTTTGTAGTTAGATTAATACAAAAAAATTCTTCCTCATTTTGTTTCCAGTCATAGGAGAATTGTTGTTGTGTTTACTACTGTAAAAAAAAAAAAAAAGTTTATTTTTCAAATGTGTAACTTCTGTTTTTCCCTGACTTGCTGCAGCCTGTGTTCCTGTCCTTTCGAATAGCTGCTGGGGCAGGTAAACCTATTGCAAATGTGCACAAGTGTTGTGTCGTGCAGTGATGTGGTGGTAAATATCATTTTTTTTCCTTTACGTTTATATTTTCTACATCATTTCCCCTGTGTTTATTTTTCTTTTTTTAAAAATGCCAATTCTGCAACAGGAAAAAGATGCCTACGAACTGAGAAGATTTTCCGTGAAACCACACTGTAGCAAGGAGGGCAAGGAATGCGCAGTATACTGAAATACATAATCGTAACAGCTGTATTGATAAATCAAGTCCCGAGTGCCACATTTTTAGACTGCTGATCGTACACTATGCTTCAGCATCTGGACTCTGTTCGAGAAAAGCCTCACATACCTCACTGTCTTGTATGTTCATGTGACATCAAGTAGAAACGTGGAATTATTTTTTATATATATGTCACAATTCTGTTGCCAAAACTCTAAATAGACAAGAGATGTTCTGTATTTTAGATTTCACAACTTTCAACTTTTAATAAGTGTTTGTCAATGTGGAAAAGCTATTTCAGCATATTATAAACTTTTAAAGATGTCATGCCTAACATTATATATCTTTACCACTTTGGGGTTTTGTACATTGGATTGTATAGATAGAGATATCGATGGTTTTAAATGGTATTTTCTTTGTTGACCAAGGCTTATGGTTTGTGTTTTAGTTTTAGTATTTTGTTTTTCATTTTTATATTTTTTTCTCATGTTATTTACTATACTGCCATGTTACATGGTTTTTGAATCACACAGCAGCTGCTTTCTATACATACATATATATGTGTGTGTATATATATGTATGTATGTGTATATATACACAGATATATAAATAATTTATAAACCTGACCAAAACTTAGGTTAAATATACTTTCCCACATGAATGCTTGAGAGTGCCATATCAGCAGTTAGTGTCCGAGTCTTAGCAGGTTTAGTTAAGTGTACATCAACAACCAACATTTATATAATAAATAATATATAGCCGTGCCATCCTGGATACAGATATATAGCATACTATATAGCACATATATTAGCAGTTTCACTTTGTTACTCCTATAATCCCTTCTTTCTATGTAATATTAAGGATTGAATGTGAAGTTCTTAGCTAGGTTTGGGTGTAACTTTCCAGAATTTTGTAAACTGTTTTTGTCCGTCTTTTGTTACTGTTTTATGGTGCCAAGTATTCTATATTGAAACAATAACAACATGGGAGAAAAAAAAATAATAGTCTGCTTCAGGTAGCAACTGTATCAGACACAGACTGTATTTATACAGTGTTAAAGAAAAAAAAAGACTGTAAATTTTCCTGGTTAGTAGCTGAGTGCAGCCTACAATATAATCTTGTTATGAACATTTTTCTCCTACCACTAAATACAACATTAAAAGGTGATTAGGGAGTCTGTTGATGAAACACAAATGTATGTTTTATTGATTTAATTTAGAACACTACAGAGTTCACGGACTGCGTGATGGCATTAGATTGATGCTTGATGTTGGTATAAATCACTACCATTGAAAATGATTTGATGTCCGCTTGCAGAGTGTTTTCTCAACAGTACAGTCTGGGTTTATATGACATACTGTTGCCCAAAGGGCGTCTGCAGCTCTGTATTGTTACTGTGCCATGTTGCATTATAACCACACGGTAATTCTATTTAAGCGAAGTCAACTCATGATAATTTTGAAGGCCTTTAGAAACGAGTACTCTGGTTCTCAAGCAATAAAACTGATCATGGTGAATAAGGCTGTGTCTGTCTGTCCCTTTAATTCGGGCACTGGGGATTACAGGGAAATTATTAAATGGTCGCATTTCTTATTAATGAGGCGCCTTTTAATTTCCAATTAACAGGGTTATTTTTCACATGAAAACCTGTATAACACAATGCAGTTCTAGTGTTAATCAAAACACAATACAAACGGAGGGAAAGGCATTGAGGAGTCTGTATCGGCGTAAGAGGGCGAGATGAGCCATTCCTGAGGTGCCCGTCCCCAGCAGTTCCATAAATGTGCCACCAAAACGCCCTCCCGCTTATCTTGGGTTTTAGAACAAAACTCCTGCTTTTTCAAGCGGAGAGGGAACCCTCAGGTACAAACCCACCGGAGCTCTGAACCCCAAGACCAGGACTGGCCCTGAGGTGTGTGTTACGCAGGTAACCCTCACGGTAATTTGTTGAGAAAAGTCTCAAATTTAACCCACAGAAATTCATAAAACGCCACTTCAGCATTTAAACGAAACCTGGAGGCGTCATCTCGGCCGGGGGACGCGGGTCATTCCCGTCGGCAGCGCTGGCGGGGCGGACGGGTGGGCTTCTGCGCCAGGAAGGGTCCGGGCGCTGCCCCGTCCCCGCCGGACAAACCCTGTCCGAG
>NW_010300276.1:18733-29312 GCF_000700745.2 Antrostomus carolinensis | reverse complement strand
TTATTTTAAATAATATATAAAATATATATTATTTCCAAGTCATGTCTGGGTCTAGGGAAAATTTTCATTCCCAGAGGAGGGCACAACTAGGTTAAAAACTGTGCTCATAAATAATATTTAAAGATTCATGGTCAAAGAAGGAGGATTTTGCAAATGCAGTCCTGAGGGACAAGACCTGAGGGTAGCTCTAATCATTATTTTTATTGATGACTTGGATGATAAACTAGATGGGATATTTGCAAATTTTGTGGGTGAGAGTAAGTGGTCTGGGGTTTTATGTACCTTGGAGGAAAAGGATTCACGCTAAATTTGGCAAATGTTCCAAAATTAAGGAAATGAAATAAAAACAGAGGCAAATGAAAGCACAACACTTAGGAAGTCTAATGCAAAACATATATTTTAAAACAATTATCTATATAAAAACATTGCAGCAAAAAAATAGAAGCCTATTGTCACAAGCTGCACAGTGTAAAACTGACAGTGCTAACTCAAGAGAAAAAAAAGGCAAATGACACCTTGTGCTGAATGAGCTGGACAGGAGTCTGTGAGAGAAAAAGTTATTTACTTGGATCTGTTCAGCTCTGGGGAGAAGGTGTTTGTGGGCAGACCATGTCTCATCAGGGGTGCAGAACACATGAGCTGTGAAAGCAAGTTGGAGGATGTGGACTAGTTTAGCCCAGGAAAGAGAGGACTGGAGGCAACTTAATAGACTGCTGGCAAACAGAAAATTCCTATACAGATATCAGTAGAAAGGATGATGGGATCGGACAAGGGAAAACAAATCAGTTTAACATACAACCAGGAAGATTTAGGTAAAAAAAGTCAGGGAGAAAACTTTGTGGGTGCAAAGGCAGCAGGAGCAGGCTGCTTCAGTCATCATTGAGGAGAAGAGACTGAGCATCCCTCTGCAAGGAGCCAAGGGGTGCTTGGGGCAGTGGCTGTGCAGGGTAAAGATCCCCTCTCACCTGGGAGCTGCACAGCCCCATCCCACCTGTGTTCCTAGAAGTGATTAGTGAATTTATTGAGTTTCCTTCAGTTGAACTTGAATTTTATTTATGTCCCATTCATGTGAACCCAGCCTGCTCAACCTGAAGTCAGCTGAAGAGGTTTTGTTGCTCTTCTGTGGACTGAACTTTTCCATCATTACGGCAACAGAACTCAGCTGTTCTCCTCAGGACTTGTTGTGGCGGATTATTTGAGTACATGGCTTGGGGGGATGGATAATGTATAAAATCTAGGACTGCAAAGTAATCCTCATCCAGCAGGAGAGAGAAGTCAGACTCCATTAAGTGCAGAGTTGATGCTCTACCTGGGTTTTCTGGGAATACTCTCAGGAAAGAGAAGTTTTGAATGTCAGTATGCTAAAGAGAATCAGCATCGGACACCCTGAGGACCAGAGGGATCTGAACCTAAATAATCCCACAGAACAATTAGCTGAATCAGATTGCACTCTGGAAAGGTCTTTCCCAGTGTACAGGATGACCACACCATTTTTAACTTAGTTTTTTTGTCAAGAGAAATCCAGGGCTGAAACATCTTCCCTGTAGAAGGTGAGTTTGGCAGAGTTCAGTCTATCAAAGATGGATGGGAGAACTTGCAAGAGAAGTTACGGTTTTGTGGCTGTCTGTTAAATTTTTAACTACGGAATCTTTCCTGCTGCCTTGCTGGAAAGTGTGTCAATACTCCTGTAGAAATCATCTGCAGAGCTTCCCCAGCAAATGCTGCCTCTCAATGCTCTACTGCAATGCAAATGAACCGAAGCTTTAGGTGCGGCTTCATGAACTTATTTGCTTTCCTGTTGCTTCTGTAGCTGCAAATGAAGCCTGGACTTTGATTTCCTGCCAGTTCTGAAAACACATTTTCACAGTGTTTCTACCATTTGTTTCATGGAAACTCTTTCAAGGAACTGTTAAAGCCTGACAAATAAACATTAGTGATTGAACACTGAGGTTAATTGGGGAGACTGCTGTTTCAAGATGCCCAAAACATGAGTGGCTGAGGGCCATACTGCTGGTTTATATTAAAAATCTCCTGAAATAGATTCCTTTTCATTTTCTTCCTCCAAGGGATGAATTAAATATTTGAAAATGGACTTTAGGAAACAGGATCATTCGAGTCTTTAGTGCCCTTTTAAAATCCCATTGGCTGCACCATGCTGTCATGTAGGAGGCAGAGGAGAATGTATATGGTTGCATTAATGCTATGTTACATACATTTTTAAATCACTGAACTGCAGTGCTCAAGAGGAGATATTTGTCCTTTTAAGCCATCCCTGCACCATGAATGGTAACCTGGGGAAGAGAAGTGGGGAACACATGTAGGAGCTACAGCTGTGTCAGCTGAACTCACCACCCAAAATCAGTCAGTAGACTCTGGTAAGCGGTTTAGAAGATGGGGAGGGACTGGTTTCTCCAGGCTGAAATTTTGATTATCACACTAGTATCTTATGACAGAGTTAAAAGGTAGAGAGAAGTTCAAATTCTATGTCCAAATTGTAAGTTCAAGTGAGAAGGATGGGTCTTCCCATATTTATTTCAATGGAAATACTGTTGTTGTCATAGAGTTCAGCTAAAATACATACTGCGCTACGCACAGGATGTTTTCATTAAATAGCACGTTTAGGACAACTTATGAAATCTTGGCATGCTTTACTAATTCTGTACCATTGCTTGCTGTTACAGTAGAATCTGCTACCAGTAATAACCAAGTGCAGTGGGTGCTGTATTGATGAAAAAGAAAAGGCATTCCCAGCCCCAGGATTGTGAAAGTGAACTAGGGCTTTTCTCTTCATGTGATTCATAGCCAAAAATCATCACTTTTTCAAAATGATCTGAAGCCCTGGACATGGTCAATGTCTACATTCAGAGAGCTCAATAGATTGGGGATGGAGAGTAGAGTTACTGCTGGTCTGTGAAGCAGGGTGTTGGGGTGGGTGCAGAAGCAAGGAGAAGTGGGACATTACTATTCACAGAGAAATCATAGTCAGTCAGGGTAGACTCAGAATATTTTGAAGCCTGTGCTAATTGAAGTGTTGATCACTACAAGGCAAACCTTATGTCAGGCATATGGGGGGATAAACTTGCTCTTCTGCAAGGAGAGCGAACCTGAAGGTTGTGACTCTGCTGCCTTGTGTGCTGTAATCTCATTTATACCTTTGCAAAAAAGCTCAGAAAAGCGACCAAACCAGAACTTTCTTCTGGTTTGCTAATAAATGGTCCTAGGTTTTCTCCTTTCGTCATCTCTGTGGTTCAGGGATAGGAAGAGACAAACCCAAGTCTTTTCCTTTGTCACCTATATACAAGACAGAATCTCACTGTCTCTTGGGACAGAGACGGCAGAGAGGTTCCTGGTGCATGTCAATGGAAGTCATGGTGAGTTGGCATCATGCAGCAACCCTTGGAGTTACCTTGGTATGTCCCTGTGCTGGAAGGAAGAAGTGGCTGCCCAGTGTAATGGTAAGGCTCAGATGCTTTGAAAGAATAGGTGTCTTCATGTGCCTGACTACTAACTTCTGGGAGCTGATTTGAGGGAACAGTCATAAATTTCTTTGAAGAAGAAGGATAGGTCAAGAGAGCTCAGTCCCCCAGCTTTCCCAGGGGCGTTATGTAGACATAGGCCCTCTGCAGCTGTGATAGCCCAGGCTGTGTTAAGCAAGCACTGCTGTACTTGGAGCACCTGGAGGAACTAGAAATTGAATAGTAACCTGACACATTTTTCCATTTAGCGACATTTTCACAGATCAGAAATTCATCATGTAAAGGTAAGTCTGGATCCACAATGCAATCAGATGGCTGCTGAGGAGGGGCCCCATGGGTTGAGGAGCACTGAGCTTCATGCTCCCACCAGCTCACACTGTCAAATCAGTGGGGTTTTGGAAGAAACTCCTGTTCTGAGGTGGGCAAAGAAACAGGGAAGCTAGACTAGAGTGGCATGTGGTATGTTTGTAAAAGAGATGGCATGACACAGAATTTTGGGGACAACATCAAGAGAGAGACATGGACATCCCATCCAGTCCTCAGTGCATGGATGTGCTCCCTCTTATCTCAGACTGGCTCTGCTACCCAGTGTATGTATGTGGAGAAAGGAAGGAGACAGACTCTGCTGAGAAAGGCTGGCACTATTGTAGAAGTTGGTCCTAGACCTGCTAGATGCCTGGATTGCCATCCCATCTGCTAGCTGAGCAGGGAATCACTTGTGCTCTCCTGCCCTAGTTGGTGCCTGCCAGGGATATTTGAGAATGTCACCTGAGGATAAGTGGTTATTTTATATACATGGCTTACGTACTTCATTGAAAAGCAATTTTTTCATGTGTATATGTGAGGCATATGAAAAGCGATTGGCTGTAAAGTCTAGAGCTTGGAGATATGCATAAGTGATTTCTCTTGCTGCTGAAGGTCATTTCTTTTTCTGGTAAACACATGCTTGTTTAAGTAGTGTGCTTCCTGGAATACTCTCCTAAGATAAGAGTTGCTGAAGAGTGTTCTGATAGTTAAATACATGGTGTATGGGGCATTTCATACTTGTAAGTACTTCTTCTAATAGGCACTTAGCTAAAAAGCAATAAAAAGAAAGTCAATCTTGCACCATCCCTGGAAACATTTAAGGTCAGGCTGGATGGAGCTCTGAGCAACCTGATCTAGTGGAAGATGTCCCTGCTCACTGCAGGAGGGCTGGACTAGATGACCTTTAAAGGTCTCTTCCAACCCAAACTGTTCTATGATTCTGAATCACATCTTGAATATAGGCTGCTTTCTTGTCTTCTGCTCCTGTTGACCTGAGGGGAAGTTGATAGTCCTCTTTTTCACTTACAACTTGTGGGTCTTGGGCTCCTTGTGCACTGAAATCTGCAGAAAAACAAGCATCTTAAGAAACGTAATTGTCTGTGCAGCAAGGCTTTGATACTGACCTTGAGCCCTTTATTATTAGGTGTGAGATAGTAATATTTTGATCAAACTCTGCTCATTGTCTGAGTTTTATTGGAAAGTCTGTGAAATCCAATGACTTTGGCATCAATGATGAAAAATATTTCTCCTCACTAGGAGCGGAACTTGTTAAATCACCTAAGTACTAGGACTACCTCTATAATCAGTGGAGAGAGACATGTCCCTGTACAGGGGTCATTTGTTTCCTTGTTGCATAGTGAAGAAGAGTACATGAGTAGCTCAGGTGCTTCATTTCTGTATGGCCAAAACTAGGTGAAACAAATGCGACCTAAAAAAGCCATGCTCAGCTTGCTAGTTTGGGCTCTGCAGTGGCTCTGCTGGGGCCTGAGGCAGAGGACACTGAGGAAGAAGAGTTGGTTGGTGGTGCCTCAAAGAGGAGGCTGATGGGTCAGGAGATACAGAGCATTGAGGAGCCCAGGAGGTAGACCTTGGTCAAGGGTGCAGGTAGGAGGTGACAGCGAAGACTGGTGTTAAATACCTCCTTTTGCAATGTGTAGTTTCTTACACTGAACGTCTGTCTGCAGCCAAACATTTTGGCTTGCTTCCTATATATTTCTGCAGCCAAAGTTTACTCAGCAAATATTAATATTAGCAAATTTAAAATTTGCTGTCAGTAAACATTCTCAGCAGAATCTGGAGTGTAAGTATCAGTCATTCTTCCATGACTGAACTGAGCAGAAGAGGAACCAGGGTGTCTGTGAGAAGTTTTCAGACTGGAAGCCTTAAAAACACATGACATTTTAAGGGAAGCTTTTCTGACCATAATATCTGAATAGCTGCAATCTGTTTATGGGCAAGACATAAACAGAACAGGAAGGATATCAAGTGATAGGTGTTCAGAGAGTTCTGCAAAGAATACTGCATATTTTTTTCTCTGTTTGTGGTAGATGGGATGAAAAGCAACATGCTGCAACTGCAGCAAGCGAGATTCACTTTAGATAGTGAATAAAGCTTTCTGTTGCTTAAGGAAATAAAGCAAGGCAAAAGACTGTCTGAGGAAGATGAGGCATCTCCATCACTGGAGGACTTTAAGAACAGATTGAACAAACATTTTTCAGAAGTGACGTGGCCATAGGTGACCTTGCCTTGAGGCTGGAGAATGGATGAGGCCCTTCCAGCCTTATGATCTGCTGTCTGAGATGGATTATCTACTACAGTCAAGTCTGTTGGCATCAATACCACAGCAATGTGTTTGTCAGACTGTTAGATCACTGCGAGCACAAACAACCAGAGAAACAGCCATGAATTTAATGCTTCATTTTTGATTGGGGTTAATTTGCTGGACTGAAGTGAGGAGTTGGGAAATCTATTTAGGAAGACTATTTTAAAAGGTCTGAGTGTAACACTTGTGCTTGTAATATCGCAGACTGAGTCACACAGTGCTGCACTTTCTAAAGAATCATGCTGGGGTTTTTGTTGTGTTTTGCTTTTGAAGCGTGATTTATTCTCGATTCAGGTAGGACCCAAGTGGTGTCAGACAAGCCTGTATGAATTACAGCATCTTCCTGATGCTGCCCTGTGCGTGGTGCCCCTTCCCTGTGTGCTCCCTGTACTCACTGGCTCTCTCTCTATCACTGGGCTTTTGAAGACAATATCTGTCCCTTCTAGGAGCCACGTGGACCAAAGCTGTGTCCAAGGTGGTCAGCTGGCTGGACAAGGGCCCTTCACAGTGTCCAATCTGCTTCCACCTGCTCAGGATCTGCTTCCCATCATCTGGTCACAGTGATCTACACACCCTCCCCAGCTCTGTCTGGTTTTGTAGCTAGTACCAGCTGGCCTTCAGCCACCAAAATCTGTGCTTGACAGCATCAGGTGGGACATGACAATATGCTTGGTCTCCCAGGGACCACTGTGGTTGTTGGGACAGCAGAATGGTGAAGTGTCATCATCATTACACCCTAGGTGTCAGTATAGGTACATGTCTTAGAGAAAAACCAAGGCTCCAGAGTATGTCAGCATTGGATTTGCAAATAATGTACATGTATGTGAACTGGGGCAGCGACTGGTGGGGCCTCGGTGTATGAAGAAATTGCTCTTCTTGTGACTGCAATAGCCACAATTTTGCCTTGAGGGATACTGGGCGGGATATAGGTGTCCAGTCAATGGTTCGAAAATAGTCAGGCGTACTACTTGCATGGGAGAGGGTGGCAAGGCCTGGTCTGGAACAGCTCATTCCCTCCTGTTCCAGACCACCAGAATGAGGCAGAAGATGACAGTATGTCTTGTAGGCTTCCATAAGGATGGCCACCACGAACTTGCTGATGGTGAGCTCCTAATCTGGGGAAGCGGTGATAGGAAACTTATGTGACCAGCTTTCAGAAGAGAGCAGTTATCTGTATTTGTGTGGGGATTGAGGGCTGGACATTGATGAGCTGACACTACAAAACTGATGGCTGTTCTGGGCCCAGGACCATGAAGATCCACATCCTCAAATTAATGGACTAATTGTCTCCCAGATCAGGAGCATAGGGTGCTTGTGACTCATCCATAATGGTCGAGACATAGTGGCTCTACAACTCATGGCAACAGCTCCTGGAAATGGGCAATGCTTTTGGTGTGTGAAAGACTGGTTGTTGCTGGTGTCAGTGCTGGGGCTTCACCTCCTAAGATACCTCTGGGATATCTGACATAAAGCTGACAGAGGGCATTGTGGCATGGCCCCATATGCCTGGAGCATGCAGAGATCTCCTGCCTTGAGTGGGTGGAGAAGACTGACACAGCAATATCAGGAGCCTGTGGGTGGCAGGAGCCTCTGACTGGGGATGAGCTGAGGTTGGATACCGAGGTGGATAGCTACTGTGACTGACTGATGTTATCAGTGTGGGGATAACAACCTGACAGCAGTGAAACCATGGTCCTGGAGACTGATCCCCTAACCCTGCTGCTCCTCAAAGCACTTGTGCCTCTCTCATGTGTAGTTGTGCAAAGCAGGCTATCCTGGATAGCAGCTGCGTGAGGGTGCATGTCACACATGGATTCATTGCTATTGCCAAGGCAAGGAGCTTCCACTATGTTTGTGTTTCCTTTCTCTGCCTATAGAGCAAGGATGTTTTTATACAGTTCATTAGCAAGTATTTCAACAACACAGCTACACCATCAGTTAAAGAAAAAAAAAAAAAAACCCTCAAGGAAAATTGTGTTAACACAACCACATGTAGCACACAAGCAGAGAAACTACTGCCCTATCTGCAACAATTCTTTTTAAGCCTTTCTTTTTATTTGTGCAGAAACTTATTCAGACCTCCAGGTTTTCCTGCCTTTTGCTTGGAATCAGGTGAACCATAAGATTGGCTTTGTTTGCATCCCTTTTCCCCTTTGTGGTCATGTATTCACTGCAAAAAGGCATCTATTTCCTTCATCTGAACATGTATTCTCACCTTTATTTCCTTGGATAGACTTGCTGCTTCCAGCACCCTGTTGATCTACATGTGACTATTTTGAAGAAGTAGAAAATACTTTTATGTGGTTCAAAGAAAGACCAAAACAAGTGCACAGTGGGAAAAAGAGGAAAATTCTCTCTCCCTGGAAGGCAGGCTGTTCACACAGAGCATGTTTCTTAAAGACTTCATTTTAAAAAGGTCAAACAAGAAAACTCATTCTTGGGTGACTTGTGTTTCAGCATTCAAGTGGGTACATGCAGTTGCCTACAGACAAGGCAGGAGTTTAAGCTCCCATAGGAGCCATTGGGAATCTAGGGCTTAATTCAGTTTTCCACAGGTAGGCATCTAGTGATACCTGAGGTGCCCTACGGTGTCCTGCTGTTGCTTTGCAAAGGTGCAGATCTGGGAGGCCTGTGTCATGCCTGGGTGCAGGTGTCTCTTCCAGGATAAAATGAATCACAACCCCTGGCTCTAAAGGCTGTGTTGGAGAGATCTCTCTTGGTTGGCTGTAACGATAGCAGACAAATCCAGTAAACATGTAGGAATGTCTCAGTATACATCTAAATTTTGGTGTCTTCATCTGCAGCCAGATCCTGTCCCGTCTCCATTCCAGACATTCCCTGATAACCTTCTTGTGTTTCCAATCTTGGCTTCATTAGGCTGGGGATATGATGCAGCCTTGACTATTTGGGAATTCAATCCATTTTGCATCTGCTGGCAAAGAGCAACTGAGCTCTATGTTTTCTCCTTTTTAAGCAGAAGATTATGTAAAATAGAATTCATTTTTCTGTTTAGAAAAAAAAAGTGTTCATGAATTGGACACCGAAAAGCTTTGGATCATTGAAATTTTTATACCCCACAAAGCCATGTACTAAATTTCCTGTTCTTGCAAGAAAATGAACGCCTTGTAAGGCATAATGTAGCAATTACATTTGCAGGAATTACTAGAAAAATAAGTGGCAAAGCTGCTTTAGAGCCAATGAGAGATCTCATAGCTATGGAAGCTTTTGATTTTTGCTCTTTAATTAATGTGGCTTCTTAAGAAACTTGCTTATCAATCACCTTACATAAAGTGGTAGATTGGTTAAAAAGACCATGAAATCGTGGGTTACTAGGTGAATGAAAGGGCTGATGTGAAGCACTGTGTGCCTAACACACCCAACACTTCATAAGCAGTGAAAACAAAGTGTGTACTAAGTTGGTAAAAAGCAAGAAAACTGCCATTGGAAAGTATTTAGTGGAAAGTAACTGGGAAGGTTAGAGCATGGAGGCAGTTCATCAACATAGGTGAAGGCCTATAGGAACAGATTCATCTCCAGAACACTCCTGCCTGTTTCCTTCTACTTAGCTCAAAATGCCCTTAAAAAATATAATTTTTCTACTGCTTTCAATGGACATTTTAGATGGGATTTGCTTGATTTTTAGGCTTGTGCACGTTAATTTTTGCTAATATTTTGGCAAATTATGTATCTAACAAATTATGTTCAAAGCCTGTTTGTGAAATAAACCCTTCTAATAAACAGAACTTAATAGTTCACTTAATAAACAGTAGCTTTCCTTCTTTAGCCCAAACTCCCCTCGAAGTATAGTAGCTCTGCCCCAGGCACTTGTTTGCACCACAAAGCGAGCTGGGTGTTGAGGAGTGTTTCCCAAGGTGACTGTCTCACGGCCATCCTGAGAAATGGAAGTTTTCAGCTGTGGGCTGCTGCTGGGTGGCCAGATGCAGGCAGGGAGCAGCAAGTGCTGGGCGTGCAAACCCTGCCTGAGCTGCCTGCCTGCTGCCTGCCCGCGTGTAGGGCAGGGACATCCACGACACTGATGTGCTCCTGGGGCTGGCGGCTGTGCTTTTGAACCCAGCAGGGTGTTCCTGGTGGGGTCAGTCGCTGCCTGCCTCGTTGAAGCAAACTCTTCAGCAATGTTATAAAAAAATACACGATGTCAGTTGCAAGGGGGAAAACAAAGTCAAACTCGGTATAGGTAAAAGTGCTGCATACTTTTATAGCACATGAGAATCATAGAATCATAGAATGGTTTGGGTTGGAAGGGACCTTAAAGATCATCTAGTTCCAACCCCCCTGCCATCAGCAGGGACACCCCCCACTAGACCAGGTCGCTCAAAGCCTCATCCAGCCTGGCCTTAAACACTTCCAGGGAGGGGGCATCCACAACTTCCTTGGGCAACCTGATCCAGTGTCTGACCACCCTCACAGTGAAGAACTTCTTCCTAATATCTAATCTAAACCTCCCCTCTTTCAT
>NW_010300276.1:0-18657 GCF_000700745.2 Antrostomus carolinensis | reverse complement strand
GCCACTATAAGATCTCCCCGGAGCCTTCTCTTTTCCAGGCTGAACAGCCCCAACTCTTTCAGCCTGTCCTCATAGGAGAGGTGCTCCAGCCCTCGTGTCATCCTGGTGGCCTCCTCTGGACTTGTTCTAGCTGCTCCACGTCTCAAAGGCAGCAATACACTTCGCCCTGTATCCAGCTTACTTGGGGTCTTCAGCCCCATGCCAAAGTCCATTGCACCAGGATGAATGAGGAACAGGCTTTGGTAGGAGGTTCACTTCCATACCTCTGCTTTCCCCACAACATATCATCTCCACTCTGCAATCCCACTCCTATGCAGAAGAAGCCAATACTCCGCAACTGTGAATTAAACACAGACCTGAGCTGTTTCAGTATTCAAGGTGAGTGGAGTGTCCCTAGGAAGTGCCACGGGGGTGGTGGTGCAGCGCTTGTCTGCTCTGGGACAGCCTAATTTTGGGGCTGGGCTGGGGCTGGGCAGCCCACCCCTGCCTCCTGCGCTATGGCTCTGTGTGGGGGCGTGAAATTACGTCTGCACCCAGCTGTGAGCCTGCCAAGGAGGCAAGATTCTTATTAGAAAAGTATGCCTTTTAGCTCAGGTGACAGCTGCCTGTGGTTTCTTGCTGCTGATGGCAGTTCTGTCCCTAATGGTGCACATATACATATAAAAGCATAATACATTTCACCTGTCATTTCTGCACTCTGCGTAGCGTTTTCCATGTCATTCCAATGACAGGAGTGTTGATCTCAGAGTCCCACAAAGTGCAGAGTGCTCTTGCAGAGATACAGAATTGCTGAGAAATACAGGGAAGACCTAGAGAGAGCAAATCAGGAGGGCAAATCAACCCTCATTCTGGGTATGTTCTACCTCTGCTAGTGTTTCATGTCCTGCTGCTCATGTTCGCTGTGGCTTTTGGTTAACTGGTTGAGGAATGCACCTGCTAACCTATGTGCTGCTGCTGAAGCCAAACTGACCCACCTGCTTTAAGGTAATGGTTCACAGTAAAATAGGATAAGAGGTGTAGTAGTGTAACTTGGCTGGCAGTCAAAGTTACCACACAGCTGCTCACTCACCCCCTTACTCCCCGATCCAGGAAATAGGGGAGAGAATTGGAGGGGTAAAGTTAAGCAGACTTGTAGGTTGAGATAAGAGTAATTTCATCATTGGAATAAAATAAACTTAAAACAATAATGATGCTGTTAATGATAATAATAATGATAATGGTAATAATATATATATAAATGTGTGATGCACAGTACTATTGCTCACTATGCACCAATAGTGAACCTGGAGGAGTGAAAAGGAACCCCAAACCTGAAACCACAATCCCAGAAGAGTGAGAGCCTCTCTTCTCAGCTAGCTTCCTTTATATTCCAAACATGGCGTTATATGAGATGGAATATCCCATTGGCATATCTAAACACCAATTTGGGCCTGCTGATTTTACTATGCCTCCTCTCTGCTCCCCCTCCCAATTTCTTCTGTGCCTGCAGACTAGCAAAACTTGGGGAGTTGGAAAGTCCTCGGGTTTTTTTTTCCCCAGCAACAAGCACAGGTATCAGTATATTATCAACATTCTCCTCATACCAAATCCCATGCTGAAACCAAAACACTGTGCTATTCTAGCTACTATGAAGAAAATTAACTCTATCCCAGCTGAAACCAGGACAAGGAATGTGTGGAAAAAGGTGGAAATAGAGAGATGGACTCAAGACAAGATCTCTCATCTAAAATAATCAGCATTTAGTCATCACTGGTTATTGTAACTCTGAAAGGTAGATTATAAATCAAGTTTTCAAGCAACCTTCAAAATCAGCTCCAAATTTTGTGCATCAAGAGACTGATTCAAAAGCAGCTGAAGACAGTACCAAGTCTACCACTGACTTGTGTGACTTCGGATCCAGTTCCCAAAATTTTTTGAGTGTACAATACAAAAAAAATGACATGACAAGCTCCACCATGCTCCAGAACTTCTCAAAACTTTGTTCTCTCAAAACAATTCTCCTTTAGAACACACCCTACAGGATGTTTCTTCAATGTAGAAATAAGTCTAATCTCCAAAGGGAGTGCAGTTGGCCCAGAGGACCTCCAGCCTTTGTGTGCTCTTAGTTATTACCATTGACTTGGGTTGACTGTGCTGGCTCCATCAGGATCCATCAATAATGATTGATTTTCCAAAAGGGAGAGGAAAAGGACCACTTCCCTGGGCAGCCTGGTCCAATGTCTGACCACTCTTTTGGAGAAGACATTTTCTACTGTGGGTTTGAATCTTCTGCTTGGTAGTGTTTTCCTCTGTGGAAAATCAGGACTTGTTAGTCTGCTTTAGGAAGTGAAGAGCTTTAGAAACTGTCCCCAGTGTGGCTATCACCTGAGTTGGTTTGTTACTGCCCACAGGATACGTGTCTCCCTGCAGTACCAAGGAGAGTTTGGTGGCAAAAAAGCAGGTCAACTGAGCAAAGCAGAAGCATCCCTGTAACATGAGCTAATGTGTCCTTTCTACATTAAGTGGGGTACTGCTGGTCAAAATGCTGTGGCTCGAGCTTTTGTGTGGGCTGACACGTGTGCACAACCCCATGAGCAATGATGCTCAGCCCTTGCCATTGTCTGCCTTGCTGTAACTTGTGATACAGGCTGGATTGAAGTAGGAGAGATACAGTAGCATATGCTAAGTCCAGGCAGGTCTGCTGTCCCAGGATTTTTTACTGCAGGTCTGAGTGAAGCCACTGGCATGGAGCAGGTTTGGTGCTGGGCCATGGGCCATGCCGCAGAGGGAGGGACAGTAGCTGCCTTGGGGCTGTGCCTCTCTGAGAGGTGCCTGGGGCATGATGCTGACACAGGTGGCTTGTTTACCATCTCTCACCTGTCTGGACACCAGTCCTGCTCTGTCACTTGCGTGCTGGTGCAACGGGGTTGGGGGACACATCTGTGACCAGTTGCTCAGTGCACAGCCCAGGGTAGCAGTGGTCCTGTCCTTCACACCTCTCACTTTTAATTTGGTCAGAGGTGCCCTGAGTCCCCTGGGCAAAGGTGGAAGGTTTGACTGGGAGCAGAACTCTGAGGAAGACAGACGATAGCGGTGGCACCACGTCCCCATTGTGCAGGGGAAGATGAGGTGCAGCCTCTGCCAGACATGAAGCCCCCAGTCTCAATCCCCTTCCTACCCATGGGCTCTGCCTGCATGGTAGGAAGGGGTACAGCCTCCTACCAATCTTAATTAAAACCACAGATAACCTGCTCTTTAGTAAGGAGCAAAACTGCTGTAGTGAAAAATTAAAGGATTATGGTCTGTGACTTGTGTGTATATGCAAGCATTGGACCAAGACAACCATGCTTAATTCTGCAATCCTAGATTAACTTCTGTGACCTAATTGAATTAATTTTTTCTTTCTACCTGCTTCAGAATGACTGTCTAGTCATAGTATAAAAATGTTCTCAGTCATAATACAAAATTGCAAAAATAGTATTTTCTTGTTATTCTAAATTTTAAAAGTTACTATTTTATTTCTCTTATTCAGACTTAGCAATACAAGAATGAGGAATTGCACTGTAATACATATCAAAAAAGTGAAGCTCTAGCTGATAGGCTTGATTTTAGTGGTCAAATTCTTCAGTTTAACAACTTTCAAGATGAAGGTGTGTGTTGGGTTTGTGTGTGTGTGTGAGGTCTGTTTTTGGTAGTGGGGGAAGACGGCACCCTGTGATAAGCTTCAAAGCTCCCCTGGCCCCAAGGCGTAACCCCCCAGCCCAGGCTGAGCCAATGAGCACTAGAGAAATGCCTCTGCAAATCCATATTTGTGAGGGGAAGGACTGTCCTGAAAAGAAGGTGGGGAGAACCTAGAGGAGAGGCCATTGACCTGAATAAAAGACAACCATTGACCTAAACAAAGAGAGAGCTTCCCTGCCAGGAGGAAGGAGGAGGAAGGGGAGGACAGAGAACCTCAGACACCCAGTTCAATTGAGTGAAGAAGGAGAAGGCAAAGTAGATCCCTGCAGCCCATGGAGGTTCAATGGTGGAGCAGATACCCACGTGTAGGCCATGGAGGACTCCACACTGGAGCAGAAAAGCTGAGACTGAGGGCAAGTGTGACTGAGTTGAGACCCTGAGAGATGCTCGATGCCAAAGCGAGGGTGAAGATAGGTGCTGGACCAGAGACCTGTCTGGAGCCTGTGGATGTCCCCATGCTGGGGCCAGGAGCTGAGCCTAAAGAGGTCCGTGACTCCATGGGAAGCTTTGGAACATCTTAGAGGTGAACTGACTGAACCCCCATTCCTTGTGCCCTGTGCCGCTGGGAGAAAGAAGGTAGAGAAATTGGGAGCAAAATAATTTCAGCCTGGGAAGAAGGGAGGGGTGGACAAAGGTGTTGTAAGATGTGGTTGTTATGTCTAATTAGATGAATGGCAATAAATTAAATTGATTTTTCTTCCCCAAGTTGAGTCTGTTTTGCCCGTGACCATAACTGGTGAGTGAGCCATCCCTGTCCTTCATTGTAATCTCATGCCCGCTTTGTTGTGACTCCCATCCTATCTCACTGGGTGGGGGTGAGTGCAGGACCGCATGGTCCTGCTGTGGATCAAACCACCACAAGGTGTTAGCCTGATTTTTTATTTATTGGAGAAATAAGCTTGTTGAGGCTTATCCTAGCACCTAGCAACCTGACAGGCTGTTTCTCCTGTAAAGGGCTGAGACATTATTTTTAGTGGCATCACAGAAGTGGAAGCCATTTGTGTGGAACTTTCTATTCCCCTGAAAAGGTTGTTGTAGAAAGCTTTGGGGAGAAACAATTTTTTATTGTAAAATCCACTGGAAGGTCACTCTGCTCATTGTAGGCAGTTCAGGCATGCACGTGTGATTTTTGTGTTTTACTTCTTAGTGCTCCTTTAAAATTAATAGGCAGAAGCTGAGTGATTTCAAATCACGTGTGAAACAACAATTTACAAAGGAATAGGAATTCTGTCCTCCCTCTTCCTAGAAGTTACGTTTTGTTTCTTGACAAACTGTGCATCTTTTATAAGGCGTAGTCGAAAGACAGTGCTTTATGCCTCACCTCACTGAAATGCGTCCATTTGCAGTCATGTGGCGTATGAAATGAGTATTGGAGACACAGTAGTTTAGAAGATTTGAGTGCCCCAATGACATGGGATCTTGCACCAGACAGAAATGAGGGTGAGAATTTGTCATGCAATAAATTAATCCACAAAACCTCAGAGAGCTGATTTATATGCTAATATATTTTAAGAAAGCAATGCAAGCAACTGGAAGAGGGTGAAATATGGGGCGGGGGGTGGGAGGAGGAATGGAGTGGTGCAGAGGGGCACTTCCAACACTGTTTATTGCAACTGGGAACCATACTAGCTGTGGCTTTAGTTTCTACTGATAGAAGTCCCATGAGAGAGGAGAAGACAGAATTATTAGAAAGACATCTTAGAAAACCATGACACATGGGAAGACATCGGGGTGCATTATGCAGCGTCTTTCATTTGGAAGAATCTTGATGCATGTTAGAATCACACAGAATCACAGAATTGCCTAGACTGGAAAAGACCTTTAAGATCAAGGCCAGTCATTAACCTTTGAGCAGAGGTTCATGTAATTTGCTAGTATATGTTTTTTCTCACAGCTTACTCATGGTTACATCTTCTACTTACAGTAGCAACATTAAAAGTTTACATTTAAGGGCTGAGTCAGTCTAACTCATAGAAATTAGCAGAATTCTTCCCAGTCACACTTATAGAGCAGTGATGGGCAGTGGAGTTATTGTATACTTGGGTGGGGACACATTAAACCATGACAAATTTTGTAAATTATTGTCCAGGGCTGATAGACATGGGAGGAGATAATTTCCAGTTTACATTAATTTGAATGTAGCAAATAGTTAATTTAGACTGAGTGGGAAGGAGTAATTTCATCATAGAGTATCATCTACATGTGCTCACCTCTGTGGGATTCATGAAAAAGTAAAAATCCCTTGGCAGTGTCAGGGGAGAAGGGAGCAAAGTTGTCAATATTACATACGTAGCAGAAAATACAGAATGTTAAAGAATAATTTTACAGCTGAGGAACCTGACATTTACCTAAATTCAGATAATTTTAAAAAACATATTCTTTTAGGCCTCAAGAGAAAAACACAGGGCAGTTACAAAGGGAGTATGTGTTGTATGGGACTTGCATGAAATACAACTTGTAATATATTGGCTAGACCTATGAAAGATATCATAATATTTACTGTGTCCATTTAAACAATAAAGCAGTTTAAGATAATTCTTCATACAAATAATTTGGGTGTGTAAAAGATGAATGTAAACCAGCCTGCCTGTTATTGATATTTGCAATGGTTAAACAATACATAGGCACCAGGACAATCACTGCAGTTGTGCTGGAAGCCTGTGTTTCCCCTCAACACTGCAATGCTCTTTACTTTTTGATAACTGGGGTTAAAAACAGAGGAGTGCAAATAGAGTCCTTAGAAAAGATTCCCTTATTCTTTTAACATCTTGTCCCACATAAAGCCACTTTTTTGTTTGTTTTTTGGTTTGTTTGTTCCCTCCTGGTACATGCAAAGGGCAGTGCCTGCTGGCAGTACAGAGAAATAAGAAGTGACAACTATGGAAAACTGGACAGCTCAGGTACATGGCAGTGAAGTCTGAAGAGTGACAGCCTTTTACATAAACTTGGTGAAACAGGGACTTTCTTTTAAACCCTTTTGGAAAGTTCAATCCCATCAACCATCTCCATTCAGGAAGATCAACAAAATTAATCTCACATGCTGCAAACAGCTTGGTACATCATTTTGGTAGGGAATCTGCAGCTTCAAAGGGATGTGGATGAGGCAAATCTAACTGGCTCAGGACCTACCCAGCTCTTAACGCATTTTTGCTGTGTCTAGGGCGTGTTGTGCACTAGAGAGAGATAGCTCACCTCAGGAGACAATGTGATCTATGTGGAAAAGATGGAGAAAAAGGATAGATGATACATACACGATAATTCCTCCACTGCCCATGTTGACTGTTTTTTCTTTCAGGAGTTATGTCAGAAGTGGGTCTGAGAAGGAAAAAAACATCAGCTGCAAGGAACAGGAGAGACGTTGCATTGCATGGAAGTGGTGAAGACAAAGCTTGCAGAGAGGAGACCCGAGTTTGGCACAGGCAGAAGAGCAGGAGCAGAGTGCAACCTGAGTTACCAGTGCAGGTACAGGTGCCTAAAAGTGAAGATACAGGTCCCTAAAATGATGATATGAGGGTCAAATTTAATGTGGTAGAAAGGGAACAACAAAGGTAGGGCACAGAAGGTGGGTGACAAGATAAAAACAACAGGTAAAATAGCATTTGAAGAGCATGTGTTTTGGGGAGGTCAGCTGGTTCATAGGTGCAGTTTTCAGGGACAGGGATTTTTGAACTCACTCCAAAGCACTGTCTGCTTACACAGAGCAAAACACTTCTGGATATGGCCTGGACACATGTAAGAAAGAGTAAAACCTGACAGACTTGAACACTCACCATCATGGGAATCCTGATAACGGCACTGGGATGGGGAGATAGAGTGGGGCCTCGCTCCAGTAGGTCCACGATAAATTTAGGGATTAGAGAGAGTCAACAGAGAAAGAAAATAGCACTAAGAGAAAATACATAACAGTGACAAGAGGGGCTGAATTGGCAGGTCTGCATGAACCTTCCTGTAGAGAGGGAAGGAGAGAGTACGAAAAGCCTCTCAAGAAATATAGGAAGAAAGGTAGTAAGACAACTATGCAAGGGGAGCATTAGGGAAAATAAGACTTTGAGGAGGAAAGATGTTTTAAAGAGGCTAAGGAAGATGGATATAGGCTGAAGGTCTTGGATACATCATTAAGAGTTTGCTGGGAAGAGCTTGCATTGCAGAGCCTGGTGTCGCTGGGCCTGATCCAGGATAGTTGCCATGGACAAGAAGTCAAAGTTGAGGAAATGTTTCCAAACCCTTTGTAAAATCAGTGAATACTTAACACAGAAAAAAAAATGAAGTTGCCAAACAATGGTGCCAGACTAGCAAAAGTTTCTGTTTCCATGAGACAAAAGGTAATTTCTGATCAAGTTAAATTGTTTTAAGTAAAAAATCCTTTAAATTGTTCCTGACTTTGAGTCTGAGCATGGAAAAAATGTACAGGACATCTTCATCAGTCTAGTGGCATTTGTTGGAAAACACAGCTCTGTGTTTAGCTAATGACTTAATTAGAAAAGCAATAGTCAGCTGGCAGTGAATGGTGAGTCTTTATTTAACAGAGAAGCAGGAAAATTAGCTATCCATCTGGTTTTTTCCTGTTAATTACCTCTAAATATTATAATTAAATGCAGTCTTCAACCTGATTGGTGGTTTGAGTGGAAATTGCGGAGATCAGACACTAAAAGGAAGACATTAGAAGAAATGAAGGTGATGCTGTTCCTGTAGTTTACAGCTTTCATATCTGTCTCTGAAACATTTCTACCCTCCTACAACAGCTGCTGTGGAGATCATGTTCACCATCTCTGGGCCTTCAGCCATATTTCTGGCTTTAAACAAGCATCAGTATAGGTGGCAGAGTTAACTGAAACATTGCTCTTGCATGAGAAATGTGACTGCACACTGCACGCCAGCAGCAGCATCTAGCTGTGGGGTTGGTCCCACTTTGAGGGCGGCTGTTAGAGGGGGTGGGACCAGTCAGCCTCCAGAGATCCCTTCTAAATCCCTAAATTATTCTGTGTGCTGGTGTGCCCTTAGGAGCAGCAGTCAGATCTGGCAGCCTATCTCGCTTTGTTGGTTTTCCCCCCTGAAACACCTTTCACCAGCACTGTCACTCCCAGCTCTTCCCTTCTCCTAGCAAAGATCTCCACATAGCCCACCCTGTGGCTGAACCCAAGACATCCCCAAAGAAGGTGAGGTGAAGCTTCTGCCTCATCTTAGCTGAGTCCCTTGGGGGGACTCAAACTGTCTGCCCGGGCAGTCTTGCACATTTACTTTTCCCTCTCTGATCATTACTGTAGCTGGGTACCCTGGTATCAGAGCAGCAAACTTACCCAAGGGACAACAAACCTACTCTCTTCTAGCAACAACTGCCTGTGTGTCCTGTCTTCCCTTCAGTCATCAACTTGTTTGGGGAAATTATACACAATCCTTGTTTTTTATTAATAATTTCTATTGAGCTTGCTGAAAGAAAAAATAAAATTATTCTGCAGCAGTTCTTACAAATACTACTTTTTATTTTCTTTCCCAGCTACTTTTTTTTCCTAATAGTGTACGTACCCCGGGGGGCCGCTTTGGAAGTTTTATAGATAGGCAGGGTCAAGCCACTTTTCCCCAGCTTTAACCAACAGTTTCCACCTCCAACAAGCTGCAAAAAGGAAAAACCATAACTGATCTCTGAGCTTCCTCAACAGAAGGCATTTTCAGTGGCTGAGATTATTTTTTTCCCTCTTTTTAGATATTAACATTAGCCAGTAGGGAACCTAAGGGCAGTTGGAGGAGGGAGCTATGACAATAACTTCAGAAGGGCAGCTGGAGATAAACCTCCTTAAACTCAGGCATGGAAAACTTGGAGTCCTGAAAGCACAATCCCACTGCATGTGGGTAAGCGGTAGGTCACACTTTTGTCACCTTCAAACTTGATTTACAGTCAACTTGCAGCACTGCATCTTTCCAACTGAATGCTTTCTCTCAGAAATAAGGATGTCATTTCTCAGCTCCTCCTGGAGTTTATTACTCACGTGTTACTTACACTCCCTTGACTCTTGATAAGAAAAATGACTGTCATCTTGTAAATTTTCAAAACATTTTTCAGAGATGGCTTCCAGTGCTGTTACAACACTTGTGCTACCTCTAATATTTGTTTTGATGGATTTGGAGCTGCCACACTATAGTTCACTGATACTGCATGTCAGGTTGATGTATGTGATATGTCCTATATGGTATATCAGTGTAATTCAGAAAGAATTTGTCCAGAAAAATGGACAGGGAAGAAAATTATGTCGCAAGGTAAGTAATCAATATTTAAATGGTGTTTAGGAGTTGCTAACAGACAATACCAGATTCTCAGCTTTGATTTTATCCCTCTTGAGCCTGATTTCCCCAATACCTGAAATAGGACATTTTAACTTTTACAAGACAGGATATGAAGGACTCTCTGCCTATCTCTCAAGACAAGGGAAGGAACTCTATGAAGGACTCCTAGAACAAGAAATCCTGTTAGAGGACTCGATCATAGGTTAAGCTGACAAGAATGACATTGCAAACTGTAAGATGACAATAAGGCAGATGTGCAAACTGCTATTTTTAAAAAATATTTTTCCTATTTTTTTTCTACTGTTCAGATAGAAAATAATTTGGGTTTTAGATGATGTTTCTGAATTTCTATATATTGCTGGCTTGCTGAGAAGGTATCCACTGATTTAAGTTTGCGGGGTAAGATCAATTGATCCATGGGGTTGTACACCACAAGGGCCAGGTGAAGTGTAGCACACGTGAACAATGCCACCCCAGAACTGACCAAGGCACATGGCCTGAGCCATGAAGAAGTACTGTGAGTGGTGTTACAAACATGACCAGTCATGTGCAGCTGGTCTTACACGTGTGGTGCTAAAAACTGCCCAACAAACTGCACAGGTGTCTGTCCAATACTTTGAACATAAATCCAAAATCTTACACTAAAAGAGACACTTAAATAATTACTTTGGAGTAGAGAATGGGATCCATTTTTAGACAGAACGAACTGACCTTTGCTTTCTGTTTTGGAAGTGTATTCCTGAAGAAAGGAATGGTTTATTATGCCTTAGCCCAAGCTGGAAATGGTGGTTATTTTCCTTCTAAATGGCTGTTACAGTTTTCTCAGAATGCCACAGTAAAGATTTGCTGTTTGGTTGTCATGACCATGAAATGTTTATTAATTGTTGAATACGTATTTATGGGGTTGAGCTTATAAGCCTTTATACCACTACAGTGCATGATAATTTAGACATTTGATTCTTAAATGAAAAAAGTATAAAAGTGAGTATCATTGTATGCTTCTTGAATCATTGATTACACAAAATGTCTTAAACATCAGTATCTAAGAGTTTCTTTTTTGTTGTTGTTTCATTGCTAAAAAATCTGTTCCTTTGTAGAATAAATTTATTTCAAACTCTTTACCATGAATAACACTAGAGGTAAAAAACAGCAGAATGAATTACAGGCTAAAGATAAGTCAAACGAGTAGGCAAACACAAAAATCCCCTTTATCAAGGGAAATGGTGACAGAGTCAAATCATTTTTGCTCGTTCTTAAGGCCAGGAGTCACGTCACCATCACCATCATCATCTCCCAGTACTTTTAAGTGTGTTCTCGACACCTGATGAGCTTTCTAAAGGCCAGCTTGAAGTCTTCATTAAAGCTAGTATACAACAAAGGATTGATGAGGGAGTTCACATATCCAAGCCAGGTCAAGAAGTCTGCTACTTCTGGAGAGACAGTGCAAACATGGAGGCCCACAAGCAACTCCTTGATGAAAAAGGGCAGCCAAGACAAAATGAAAGCACCTAAAATCAGCCCCAGAATGCGAGCAGCCTTTCGTTCCCGTGTCGTGGAGATCTGCTGCCGGTCACCGGCCAGGTCCAGGTCATTCTCGAAAGGAGGGATCCTCACGGACGCATTGATTTTATCAAACTCCGTGGTGGGGTCGGATGTGGAGAAGTCTGAGACACAGAATGTCTGTGTGAGCTTGCAGCTGGCAAAGGAGTTTTGGCTGTCGGTGCTCCTGTTGCTGAGGTGGCGGCTCGAACCTCGCTTTTGGTAAAGGCTCTTTGCAGCGTGGTAGATTCTGTAGTACAGGATCAGGATCAAAGTCAAGGGGATGTAAAATGCTCCGAATGTGGAATAAATAGTGTAGATGACATGATCGTGCTGAATGCGACACTCACTGGGAATACTGACACTGTGGTGATTTCTCCAGAACAAAGGGGGCATTGATATGAAAATGGAGATAGTCCACACAGTGACTATCATCAGCCCAGCCCTTTTTGCCGTTCTTTTCCTGGCGTACTCGATAGCGTCTGTGATTGCCCAGTACCTGTCCAGAGCAATGACACACAGATGAAGGATTGAACACGTGCAACAGGTCATGTCAACGCTAAGCCAGATCTCACAGATGAAGTATCCCAAAGTCCATTTATCTATCATTATGTAAGTGATGCTCAAGGGCATGACGAGAACGGCAACAAGGAGATCTGTCACAGCTAGTGAACATATTAAATAATTTGCTGGCTGGTGGAGCTTCTTGGTTGTGGAGATCGCTGCAATTACAGCAGAATTCAGCAGCATAGTCAAGGTTGTGATTGTGGCCAAGGTCAGGGTAACCAGCATCTTTTCAGTTACTGTTTTTGGCTTCGCAGCCACATTGGCTTCGGTGGTGCAATTTGTGAAATTCATTTTCCCCTCCAGGATGCACAGTGAAAGAAGTTGCTGCTTCAGGTAACGAATAGTTCCAGGTTCAGAAGTCACCCATTTGAAAGAGGGACAGAGATGCTCCTAGTGCAATTTTTTTTTTTCTTTTATATAATCCCATGTTCAACAGAGCAGCAAAAAGCTTCCAGTTTTTCTCCTGTTCATTGTTTTCCTAGAAGACAAAAACACATCTGTCAGTAAACCTAGAAAAATCCCACCTTTTGGCAAAAAGCCCTACAGTTCTAATATTACCGCCTCAAATAAAAATTTTGGTCTGTTTTTCCTTCTCTTCTCCTGCGTTTTCTCCCCCTTTTTCTCTGAATTCATAGTTTGATTTTTTTTTTTCTTCTCTAAAGGACATTTTGGGCGAGATTTCTCACTGGTGTGAATTGGTTATTTCTCCTTTGGTTTTGGAGATCTCACTTAAAGTGGGAGGTTGGACTAAGGGACCTCCAGAAGTCCCTTCCAACAAACATTTCTATGATCTCTGTGAGTTATTGATACTGGGAGCTGGTCCTTTTCCTGCTTGTTAAATAGGCTCCAGCGGATGATGAGCTGAGGAAATCTGCCTTTTCATTTTAATTGCTATATGAGAGGGACCAATTACTTCTACATATCACCTCTGGAAAAAAAAAAGAAATAGAGCCGCCTATCTCAGCAAAGGCATGCCAGCTTTTCATTTTCTATTCTGCTTTTTCATACCCATGTCTGTAGATAAATTAGAGAGCTGGGCAATCACCAACTGTATGAATTTTAATAGGGACAAGTGCTGGATCTTGCACCTGGCACACGGCAACCCTGGACACACATACAGATTGGGGAATAAGAGGCTGGAGAGCAGCCCTTCCCTGCAGAGAGGGACCTGGAGGTTCTGGTCAATGGCAAGTTGAACATGAGCCAACAGTGTGTCCTGGCTGCCAAGAGGGCCAACCGTGTCCTGGGGTGCATCAAGCACTGCACTGTGAGCCGGTCGAGGGAGGTGATCGTCCCACTCTACTCTGCACTGGTGCAGCCTCATCTCCAGTACTGGGGGCAGTTTTGGGCGCCACAGGATAAAAAGGATATAAAGCTACTGGAAAGTGTCCAGAGGAGGCCACTAAATTGGTGAAGGACTTAGAGGGTAAGCTATATGAGGAGAGGCTGAAGTCGTTTGGATTGTTCAGCCTGGAGAAGAGGAGACCGAGAAGAGATCTTGTTGCAGTCTGTAACTTCCTCACCAGAGGAAGAGGAGGGGCAGGTGCTGATCTCTGGCAACCAATGATAGGACCAGGGGAAATGGCAGGAAGATGTGCCAGAGCAAGTTTAGGTTGGACATTGAGAAAAGGTTGTTCACCCAGAGTGTGGTGGGGCACTGGAACAGGCTCCCAAGGGAGGTAGCCATGGCACCAAGCCTGACAATATTCCAGAAGTGTTTGGACAAGGCCCTCAGACACATGGTCTGAATCTTGGGATCGTCCTATGCTGGGGCAAGAGTTGGACTTGATGATCCTTGTGGGTCCCTTCCAACTCACAACATTCTATGATTCTATGATTAATATCTTGGAAAAAGTACTTAAAAAATATGCAGGTTACCTTTAATGTGCAGCTTTCAAACAATGTTTAAAATTTTATGGCAAACGCTTAGTTTTACACAGCATATTAGTGTTGCTAGGAGCTTATATAGTTTTGTCTAATTATTCCTGACATTTCACATATCCCACTGTGTGTGTCTTTACAGGAGATAGACAAAAAGCTTTTGCCTTTGCTTTGAGATTTCTATCAATTTGTGCTCCCTGCCAGGCTCCTTGTATAACTGTAAGGTACCAACAATAATTAAAAAAAAAAAAACAAACATTTAATTTTGTTTCAGGTGTTTATATGTCTTTTCCATACGTCCCAAATGCTGACTGAAGCCAGAGTTAGCAGTCTGTGGGGTGCAACTTGGGATACCCTCTGGGGCCTTGCTTACTCATTTGTAATTTATCTTGGTGTAAAGGTTGTAGAAAACTGAAAGCCTGAATCCTTCTGCATTAAAATAATCAGAAAGATTCCTTCCCCTGGCTTTACTTATTGAAGAGTAAGCAGTCCCCTAGGCTACTTGTACAGGCTTCCTTAACGGGCAGGGGAATGAGATAGCGACTACCAGAAATACACTTGTCCCCTCTCAAGACAAATCTTTAAGGGAGATGGTGTGAAACACATGCTGGAAATGCTGACCTTTCTCCAATTTGACTACAAGTGGCTCCTCCACAGTTGCATTTAGAATACATGCCTGATTTTTAGATGGATAAATTTGAGAAGTAAAACCCATTCTCACTGACACCAGTGGGACTTGGATTAGGCTCTGAGAGAGAGTTTGCACATGCAAGCTAATGGGGAATTAAGAATTTGAATGAGGAATTCTGAATTTAAAGCTAGTCAGCTGCTTAGCTCTGTGTACATGTGCTCTTATTCAGAAATTGGAGTGCTGTCTTCTGAATGAACTGAATGAGGAACAATTGAAAATAGTAACTTTAGAAAAAATACCTACTCTTTGCAGATAGGCCCTAGGAAAGCAGATCTATATCATTGTAAACTCTGGTTTAGCAAAATGTGAGTTTTAAATTCTACCCAGGGGACAGCAGAAGGCCCCCACACTCCACTCTTCAGAAACCGCTTTAAAGTATCAATAGCCTTGGAGAAAATATCAGGCCTGATTATTAAGAATAGACTGGACAAGCCAGATGGAAATTAATCTAGCAGTCTTCATTTTGTTACTGCATTGGAAATGTCCATTTGGTCATTTATGCCTAAAGCCAAAACTTCAGCTCAAACCTTCTTCACAAATTCTTCATGGGAGTCTTCTCTGTCAAGCCAGATCTTGATTTCATTAGTATTCACCCTGATTATGTTGATGCTTTGACCAGAAGATAAAGCAGAGAGGTTTCCTCTACCTCTTTGCACTCCTAGAGCATGAACCAGAAGCAACTGCAATCCATACACTTTCCTCAGCATCATCACTTAACAAGCGCCCCTTCATCCACAAGCACACTCAAAGGTACTGGAAGACACCATGGGATTCACACGTCCTCCACAACTACCTATTGACGTGGTTCATGTGCAAGAGAGCTCCTGCTGCTTCTTGATGTAAGCAGCATTTTTTCTGCTTGTCTTTCACTTCTCTGGGAGCCCTGAATCATAGAATCGTTTTGGTTGGAAAAGACCTTTAAATCATCCAGTCCAACCATAAACCTAACACTGCCAAATCCACCACTAAACTATGTCCCTAAGCACCATGTCTACACGTCTTTTAAATATGTCCAGGGATGGGGACTCAACCGCTTGCCTGGGCAGCCTGTTCCAATGCTTGACAACACTTTTGGTGAAGAAATTTTTCCTAATATCCACTCTAAACCTCCCCTGGTGCAACTTGAGGCTGTTTCCTCTTGTTGTATTGCTTGTTACTTGGGAGAAGAGACCTACACCCACTGAAGTTTCATGGCCCCAGCATTTCTCCCCATTCTGGGTCATCCTCGCTGTATTCTCTGCTGAGCAGTGCTTATATGCATCTTTAATCCAATAGGAACTGAGTTGTTGTATTTCTCTCCTCAAATGGCCTTTCACACTGACATTGCCCCAAGGAAATCCTTTCTCAGTTCTACCTGCTTTCTGCACCACAACGATACTCTGAAAAATAAATTCTTTCTTTCCTTTAGGAACTTATCTTTAAATAAACCTTATTACACTTTATCAGACCCAAGCACCAGATTTCCATTAGGACAAAGGATGCTTCTGATCATACAGGGGAGTCTAGTTGCTTAAGTCTGCTCACTGCTCAGCAGGGTCAACATTTTTTTCCTTGGAAAAACACTGCAGTAATTGAAGGCAGGGAAAAACATAAACAAAGCATCTTCCCTACAGAGCACCAGCCTGCAGGTACCTCAGACCAGGCAGTCCCATTGCTTCATGTCTAAATCCATCACTGGGGAGTTACTCAGTTTTATTACCCATACTCCTTATAGGAAATGAGCCCTTAGCAATTCAGACAATATAAGAACCACATACAAGAACTGTATGAAACCAACATTATTAAGGAAGTTTTTTTAAACGGTGAGAAGTCTGGAGATGTCAGGCTGAAGGTTTCCTCTAGAGCTTAAGGCTGCACCTCTTCTCATCCCTTACCCACATTATGAGGATACACACTGGCATTATAACATTAATTAGTAACATTGACTGTAGGCATTGTGTTTCCTTTCTCCTGTGGTTTCCCTTGCTGCCCCTTTCCAAGCCATTCTTGTTTCTATGCAATCTAATCCCAACTCCAGGCTCCCACAGCACGTGCGGTCCCTCAGCCCTCGCCGTTCACCTCCCAGCTCGCCTCCTGTGCCACAGCAGCCTGATGCTCCCCTGACCTGCTGCTGCCATCTCAGCTGCTGCCTTTGGCAGTTTGGCCAGGGCTCGTATCCAGCCACCCCACAGCACCTGTGTCCCAGCCTGTCCCTCACTGTCCTTGCTTGTCCAGCTTTTGTCTCTCTGCTTTTGAATGAGAAGGCACCTACATGGAATATTTTGGCCCAGAAAAGAGATGGGGTTTTAAAATGGGAAGTGATTTATGAGAAGATGTCAGTGATTGACCTTGCTTATTAACACAAGGCAGGACTAAAATACTACTTATAATTAATCTTTAAAATTGCAGGTGTGGTTGTGGTCATATATTTTGTAGATCTTACACTTTAATTCTTTGTTTACTGCCTGTCTTTAGTGGTACCTGGCAGCCCCTGAGCAGTCGAGAACCATTTAGTCCAAAACATAGCCAAAGAACCCAGGCTGTGATTCAGGAGGGCAAAGCCTGCTGGGGTAATCTTCCTGTAAGGGATTCCTATCACTTAGTTTGGGATCAGCTTGGGGAACTGGCTTCATGTTCTTCACACTCACTTGCGGGTCTGGCCAGGGCACCTCCCTGATCAGCTTCTCAGCTGAGGCTGCGTGAAGAGCAGGGCTGGCATGACTGGGACAGGTACCAGTCCTGGGGCACTGGGGAAGGGACACAGGGACTCAGAGATGTGGTGTTGTGAAAACACAGCCTTAGAAAATTTCCATTCTGAGTGTTAGGTCATTATGATAAACACGTGTAGAAAGACTGGCTACAAAGGATCTAGTGAAAAAGCCACGTATGTTAACAGGGAGAATTTTACCACCTCTAATCAATAATAGCTGGTTTCCAGTATCTCCCTCACTTGCCTACTATTGCTATATATAATATTACTATCAATATAGTAATTGATTGTGGTTTTTTAAGTGACTTCTTGGAAGGGACTTTAATAACACAGTTACCCTATTTAAAGTACTCTCACTGAAAGCACTGCCATGTTATGTTTTGCAGCTGTACCCCTTTGGCTTGTCAGTCATTTCATACAGAGTGAATTTTACACACGCAGATTAATTTTACTGATTTGGTGGGAGAAACTCATCTGAGTTCCTCCAAAGGGGAATCCATCACATTTCATATTAAGCTGATTATTGGTAATGGCATTGAGTGCTGTCTGGGAGGAGGAAAGGGGGAAGAAGATGATTAATTGTTCCTTAAAAGCAACTGGACAGGTTTAGGCTGCGAGATGGCAATGTCCATGTCTGCTCCTGCCAGAAAACACCTCCACCTCAACAGAGGACTACCACGCAGCAGAATACTCTGAATTTCTGGTGGAGAGTCTGACTCCAACTCCTCGGCCACTGAACTTTTCACCGTTTCACAAGTTGTTTTGGGTTTGTGTGTGTGTGGGGAGTCGTTTTTTTGGTAGTGGGGGCAGGGCCACCTTGTGAGAGCGAAAAGCTCCCCAGGCTCCAAGGTGGAGACCCCCCAGCCCAGGCTGGGCCAATGAGCACTAGAGAAACGCCTCTGCGAATCCATATTTGTGAGGGGAAGGACTGTTCTGAAAAGAAGTAGGTGAAGAGAACCTGGAGGAGAGGCCATTGACCTGAACAAAAGATGACCATCGGCCTAAACAAAGGACAGACAGACACAGAGAGCTTCGTTGCCAGAGAAAAGAGGAGGAGAGAGAAGGACAGAGAACTACACCCAGTTCTACCGCATGGAGTAGGAGAAGACAAAGTCTGCTGCAGCCCATGGAGGTTCAGTGGTGGAGCAGAAACCCATGTGTAGGCCCTGGAGGACTCCACACTGGAGCAGAGAAGCTGAGCCCAAGGGCAGTTGTGACTGGAATTGTGACCCTGAGCGTCGCTCGTGCCAGAGTGGGGACAGACCCCCAGAGTGGGGGGTGAGTCTGCAGC
>NW_010300275.1:74020-103340 GCF_000700745.2 Antrostomus carolinensis | reverse complement strand
CTAAGTGAAGAACTCTTCAGACTCATGAGTGCCCCCTGAGAGGTGAACCATATAGGTGGTAGGATAGTTTTAGTTAGGATTCTATCATTTAAAATAGTCACATTCTCCAGGCATCCTGTTCCCCTAAATGATATATACATACGTATATATACACATGTATACTTACTTTCTCAGTAAGGACCACACAGAGTATAAAAATAACACAAAAGTTTTCCTGTTTAAATGCAGCAATTACTTTAACGAGGCTATTGATTGACTGTTATCTGTTGCATTATTTACCTTTGATATCTACAGATGCTTTTGACATGCAACCTATATGGACACATGTTGAAGTTCAGTACATTTTCATTTTAGTATAATTTGAGAACCATGTACTGTATGCACACATAAGCAAGAATAATGTAGCTTATTCCTAGCTCAAGACATCTGTTAAATAGGAAGCCTAACGTGTACTGGGACAGTTGAAAGTCCTGCTTGTCCTACTGGCCAGTACCTCTACTTTTTTCTGCATGAGAAGAGTATCAAAAACTTCATCCCCATTTTTCGGGGTGTTATTGTGACCCTGATAAGATCTTACAACTTTGAAATAGAATTTATATCTGTGTTTTTGTTGTGGTGGGGTTTTTTGTTTGTTTGGTTTGGTTTGGTTTTTTTTCCTTAACAGTTTGAAGGATGGTTTATCTCATTCATTACTGCCTTTCCTATAGACCAGTGTTGACATAGCTTCCCATTAATATGCTTTCCATAGCAGCTTAAAAAGAAAAGCTTTTTGATTAGATGGTCCATGGTGGACATTTACCTTGAGAACTCTCATCTTTTAACCATTTGTCTTTATCAAGAGATTTTCAGCAAATCTGCTTCTTGTATCTTCTTAAATTTCCTAGTGACTATATATAATCTTAATTAGATGACATAGTATTTCCTCCCATTTCTTCTGTCTGTATTTATTAAGCAAGCTATGCTTTCCTGTAACAATTCTAGTGTTTTGTATCACCAAGTCTTGGTGTCATGTATAATGTAACTTTATAAATGCTTTAAAACTTGTAGTTCTTTCTGTTAGTTTTCATACTTCTGACATTTGTGCATAAATTTATTTGTTTTCCCCATTATTCTTCCTTTTATCTTAATTATGACTACTGTAGTTTCCTACTTTCTCCCTTTCCCACTCCATCTCTGTGTGTAGGAATCTATCTTTTGGTTCTCCATGGATATTTATCCCCAGTCCTCTCCACCAAGTCAAATTTAAGTTTTCCTCCATTTGATTACAATTGCTGTCTAAATATCCTGTCATCCATCTGTGCCAGATGGACTCACCTCTCCCTTTCCTTCTTCTGAACCTTTGAACTTACAGTTTAAGTTACAGCATCGTAAGTTATATGCTTACTGTCTGGAGAACTCAGCAGTCTGAATCCTCAGCAGGCAGAGGTTCCTGCTGGGAAATCATGAGCTTACTGCTACTTATTGTATAGGAGCTTTGAACTGACTCATGGAGATGTCAAGGCTTATTGACTTGGAGACTTTCAGACATAAACAACTCTTGTCTACTGGTTTTACAAAAGGTGCTTTACCTTTAAAGACTTTCAAAAGCATCCACCTCTAGGAGTAAGCAAAAAGCTTTGAAAGATTGGTTCTGAGTTGACTAACATTTAAGCTCAGGCTAGGTGATCATTTGAAAAGTCTGAGTCCCACCTTGTCTTTATAAGACTGATACATACCCAAAGCTCTTAAGAAGGAAAGGTTTAGTTGCTTTGCATTAAGTGCACAGGAGCTGTTACTCTGTGTTGAACTTACTTATACCTGTTTTCTTACTTTCTTTATGCCCACATCTTACTCCCTTCATGTCCATATTCAGTTCAAATCACTCTCAGTGGTTGCTTGATTGTCTTTGTAATTAAGAAAGACTGTTTGGAAACTTGTTGAGTTTGTGTGGGAAAGTAGACTTTAAAGGCCAAGGAAGAAAAGGATTTTAATACAGAATGGCAGTTGCCATTTAACACAACAGAACAACTACACAGTATCAATGAAGGAAGAAATATATATTAGCTTCACAGCTGACAACTGAAACAAAAATAATAATTTTAATGCATTTAACAAATGAAAAAATTGCAAGGCTCTGGACTGGTTAATTGTGGCAGCTAGCTATTGAGGTAAAATGGTAAATAGCTTCATAGACTTTTGGGAAATAATTTTTTCTAATTGTCTGCAGTCATATTCAAATCAATATCTGAAAAATCCATTGGGATGCAGAGAACTGGAATAAATCAGAATTTCAGAGCAACTCAGATAATAGGTTATTGTTTAAGGCTGACAGGAGATAGGAGATAATACTTTGACATTTACATACCTTTTTGGTTCTTCTGTTATGAAATTTGTTCATATTAAATCAGTTTGGTTTACTGTAAGGGTGAAAAGGCACTTAACATTTAAAACAGGTACCAGGAAAAGACTAGTATTACCTATGCTTGTGCTTTGTCCAAGTAATCATTACTATTGCCATGGGTAATGGTCCATCAGAAATTCATTATACTCTTCATACCTCAGTCATTGAAATTCTCTACAAAACAGTATTGGCCAGGCTATTATGGGCCTAGGGCAGAATATCACTCCTGTCACACAGTCAGCCTGGAGAAGAGTAATGAGGACACTGGAAAAATCTTCTTGTACTTTGACAGATGTACCAGTTAGACAGAGATTTGGTAAACATACCCCAAATAAATTTTTGAAGAAGAAATGTATGTGCACCTCATTAGCAGCACCAGGAGGAAGAATTTTAGTAGCGTGTTTACACTTAAGCTCAAATATGTAGCAGCCACAAAGCTCCAATTAAGCAACCTTAACTTTGGACTGGTGTCCGTATCTGTGGTATATGTTTGATATGTTTTATAAATACCTGAGGGAAAGATGACTAAACTTTCCTTTCATGGCTAATGCACTTGTAGAGCATATTCATGAAATACTCTATTCAAGCTTCTTATTAAGGAATTTATTCAGGTAATGGTATAATATGTACAATAGGCCACTTGACTTACCCAGTAAAAAGTTTTACAAAAGTGAAAGTATTATTTGTGAAATATTTTCCTGAAATTTATTTTTCAGTATTTTACCCACTTCATGTAGGCATGACTCAGAATCAAATTTGGCATGAAAGATTTGCTTAGCAATCACAATTGTGTGCCCTGATTTCATAGACAAGTTGCTTGTGCTATCTACACTTTAGATATCTATCTCCCAGATAGGGACAAGGAAATATGTCCTGTCATTTAGGGTGATTTCTAGGCTTAATTAAATGTTTATAAAGTAACCTATAATTAACAGGCATCATTAAAGCCAGACAGAAGATAGGGGAATGAAACTCAGTCCATTGGGTTTTCAACAAGGAGAAACAATGTTCTGACTTGATAAAATGCCTCAATAAATATTATGAGAAAGATGATCTGTTTGTAGATGGACAAATGCTGTCAGACATTCTAGTTAGTTTCAGTCACCATTATAATTTAATTAACACATAATTGATTTAGTTATTCTTATGTATAGAACACTCACCTGGTTAGGAAGCAAAAATCATGAGGGAGATCAACAAGTAAAGTGCTTTTATCCTGTTCTGCCAAGTTTTGCCAACTAGAAGTCTGCTTATGCCCTGGTAGAACAATGTAGAGAGATCTTGGTATAGTATTAGGACCTTGATGAATGAAAATCAGCTGAGAACTACTTAAATGTGAATGCTTTGCCTTGCAAGAGAAAGATTGAAGAGAGTTAAGTCTGCTCCAGTTGCCTTCAGATGGATTTGCTAGACCTTTCTGGTATCTGTGAAGAACTTCCAGCTATATGAACGTGTTGCCCAGAACCTCTTGGCTACTTTAAATATTAGGGGGTGAGGCTAATGAAAACCTTATACTAATGGACAGCAGAGAGATGAAAAAGACATTGTATGCTAAAACATGTTTTAGTACTCTTAAATTATGGGGAAAAAAATCAGGGTGGGGAGGCTGATGTATCTATTTACCTTTATTTAATTTATTTTTTTGTACTTGCCATTAGAGCAACTGAGTGTATAACATAGCAAAGCCATGCCCCAGCTTTCTGACTGTTCTTTATCAGAGATGAGCTATTTTTTCATTTCAATCAACCAAATCAGTGTACTGTCAATTAAAAACTGTACAAAAATTATATATATAAATTCTAAACACACCATTTACCATTCAATTGGAATTGAAACAATGGCATGATAATAAAAAGATATTTCATTATAGACAGAGAAGCATTTGAAGTCTCCCTAGACTGTCAAGTGATGAGTGCAGTATCATGAATGCCAACGCTTTTCTGCTGCTTATTTCATTACTTCTCTTCACTTGGGTATTATCAGCCCAAATGAAGATCAGGCCCTAAATTCACAGAATCCCAAAAGCCCCTTCAAAATATTTTCTTACTGTCTTACTGAAGTTAAGAAACATTCAATGGGACTCGTGCGAGGTTTTTAAGGGCAACTACATGTCAAAATACCCTTTAAAAATCTTCCCTTTATTGTTTCCTAATTTTTAATGAATGACTACCTTTTAAACTAATTTTGTGAAACTTTCTGAGGACTTCTTTTTGTTTGGATTTTTTTTTCCTAAGTAGCAGTGACAAATCATAATAAGAAATATGGGTTCAAGAGATAGCTGAACATCCTATTAGTCTCAAGAGACTAATTATAAAATCTTTATCCTAGTTGCCTGTTAATGAAAGTATGCTAATTTGCATATCAATACCTTTGTGTTTTCAGATATATTCTTCTAAGGCTTTATCTCTTTCAGGATTATAACGTGTCTCTATTTTCTCTTTTTCATATTTATATGCTTTGAATATTTTAATAAAATAAACAAAGGTGTCACATTCCACTTTTTTCAATGTGAGTCCCTCAACTGGCCGGGTATTATTCAGCATATACTGGAGTCACTAAGTTTTATCATTATTCACTGAAGAGATCGTTTGAAGAAGAGTCTTTTGACCTGCCTCCTTTGCATAGTTCAAAATCAACTGCAAGTACAGCCAGTTTTCCAGAAAAACCCAATGCATGCACATTTCTTCATTGTCATTTAAAAAGGCATAGATGTCTCATTTTACATCTAGATGACCTTTTTTTTGACATGCACATTTTAAAAATGTGCTTACATTTATTTTTTAAACTGTTCACTGTTGCAACATGAAACTCTGGCTATCGAAGTTGTATATGTCACAGTAATTAATCCCTGGTCTTTCACAGCTTCTAGCACTGCTAGTTTTCTGAAACATTCATTTTGTCTCTGTGTTCCCCATTGTGAGTATTTATTTGTCAGGCTATTTACACCATGGCCATCATTATTATGGTATCTCAGCACCTGTATCCCACGTTGGGCTACAAGCCATAGGTCAAATATTGTAACTCATCCTTTGAAAGAGGATGAGGGAGAAATGTTTTTGTACAATAGCAAAAGCAAAATATACATTCCTTTTAGATGATTTTTATTTTTGATTATGGAAACTAACCAGCAAGGAGATAAGACAAAACACATGGAATTTGATCTGTGAATAAATGAGTACCACCTGTCTCTTGTGCTGTAATTTCAGCACCTTTCAAGAACTCTAGATTCTATCTATGGCTCATATTTCCTGCCCTTAACTTTGTAAATGTGCAGCACTTCTTCTCAGAGCTGGAGATAGGTTTTTTGTACCATGGGTGCATTATTATAGTGTAAGAAAATCATGGAAATCATGGGAGGTTTGCAAAACTCACGGTGTTATACTTGTCACTATCTTTTATCTTGTTAACTGACAATGCTGTAAAAAAAGCTACTGTAGAAAATTACTTGTGCAAGCAAAGTCCTTTAGTGTTGTGTTTGGGGACCTGTGCAATACACAGTGATTGCAATATTGTTTCCCAGGTGACTGAGGGGCCTATCTGCTGCCTTGCATTTCCCTGATGATAATTCATGCACTTTCTGTGCAGAATCATAGCTTTTCTCATGCACCTTTGTACCGCTTGTCGGGTACCGGTATCCCCTGGGTAGTGTTGGCTGCTCTCTTTGAGTAACATTGAACACAGCTGTGCAAAAATGATTTGGGGACTGTTATGTGCTAAAGGCTTGACTGATCAGCCTTCTTGCATTCAGTAACAATGATGTAACTCTTCCAGGTGATGTCAACCAAAACACCAGAATACAGTAAGGTTAAGCAAATGCTCACCTGGGTGGACAGAATCACATAGAATCGTTAAGGTTGGAAAAGACCTCTAAGATCATTCAGTCCAATCATCAACTCATCACCACCATGCCTGCTAAACCATATCCTTGAGTGCTACATCTAGACATTTCTTGAACACCTCCAGGGATGGTGACTCTACCATTTCCCTGGTCAGCCTGTTCCAAAGTGTTCCTGTTCCAGGACCAGGCAGTTTCTGTGACAGTCAAGAAAATAAGCCTGGGAAGTGTAAATACAGGATAGAGGAGCACATTGAAGTACACTGAGGACTCTCAGAGCAATAAGAAAAGAAAGCATACTCCCTTGGTCTGCCTGTGTTCAGAGGTGGAGAACTTTGCACATCAAAGATATCAGGCTTTGTGATATCTTTTTTTTGTTCTAAGGAAGAGAAGGCTACTGATCCCAGATTCTCACTAATCAAGTGGTTCAAGAAAGGATAGCAGTGTTTTAAGGGCTATTTAGAAAGGAGCAAGTTAGCATGCTGTTGCCTCATTTGAATCTCTACATTATATCCATTGTGAAACCAAAGCTAACATATAAATCCCTTTAGAATATGTTTGTTTGCTTTTTCCATGAAGCAAGACCAGAGGCTCAGGAATGAGTTCTTTTATAGAGCTTTGACAAACAACATTACTGAAGTTAAATGGGGGGAAAAAAAAGCTTCTGAAAAATAATACTATATTATTCCTTCTTATTCATGTAGGATCACTCATGCTTTTCACAACTTGTCTAATAGATGCACAAAAATAGTGTTCAGGTTTGCTACAGATTTGTTCAAATGTTGCTTTCAACTCATGAGCAATTTCAATGCTGTAATGGAAAAGCTGAATCAGCTGTGAAACAACTTGACTTAATTATATTAATAGACATACCTATGTATAATTTTTTTGTGTATTTGGTATAATTGCTTCAAATGACATTTAATTTGTCACTTGAAGTACAATAATTAGAAACAGTTCATGAAAGAAAGTCATTGCAACTTCAAATGAAATATTTCAGAGGTATAATTATTTCGAATGTTATAATAATGAATAGCTACACTCACGGGGCTGGGGAGCTGACACTGCCAATGTTAAAGATTATGGACTGGTGGGTCTCCTTTTCTACACAGACCTCATACTCACTTATTTGCAAGATTTTAGGGAATAGCACTATGTGAAAAGGAGAAATCGCATGCTCTTTTCTCCCCCCTGTAGACCGGAGACAAGCCTTCTGTGCAGAAATGTTTGTCATCCAAATCTGATTAGAAATCAATGGAAAACATTCCATCAGACTAAGTGGGACCTGAATTGATCCACAAGTACATTTTTGGCTCTGCTGGAGATGTTCGAGAGGCATGTAGCTGGCTGATACAGTAGCTGCTTGATGTGAATAGTTCCCACTGAAATACTACAGTGCGGTGCCAGGGTGGCTCCTGTGGCTCTGCACAGCACCAGTGCCTGCTCCTTGGGGAAAGCCTCCACCCCCATCTCACCTTGGAAAGAGGCATTGACAGAGGGAAGAAATTAGCAGCAGCCTTAATAATGTTAACTGGCAAGAACAGTGACATAGCTAGGAAGGTATTGCCCAATATTGCACAATATCTCTCACATAAAAATAAATCGAAACCACAGAAAAATAAGCAAGGAAGGTGAATTTCCTCTACCACTCCAGCTAAAAGAGTGTGCAACCATTCAAAAGCTGGAGACCCTGCTCATTTGCAGGAAAAGTGACTGTAGCCCATATGATGCCAGTCAGGAACCGGTTCCCTGACCACTGGCAGGAAACTGTCTTCCTAAAACACTTGGGCTAGATGTCTGCATGGAGCCTGTCCCTTGGCAATCTGAGCAAGGAGTGGCTTTCTCCACTTCTCAACCTCAAGTGCCAAGAAACGTGATGGGAAGACCAAGGTGTGGTGCTGTGCGTCCTCATTCTGCCTGGACTCTGCAAGCTCCTGAAGAACTTAATCCATACCAGCAGCAGTGAACGCTGGGGACACGGCTGGGTGAAGTGAGTCATTTCAGCATTGGGAACAGACAAACAATTTCAGCTTTATTTAATTGCTGGCCACAGCATTTTTGTGAAGTTTATGCTTTAACCCCAGGTACTAGAGAGAACTTAAAAAATCAGGCATAGCTGTGTTTTAACATTATCAATCTGAAAGTTGGCCTAAAAGCTTTAAAGAAACTCCAAGTGTTGAAATCATACCTACAGACTTCAACAACCTGAGTATATCTAGGATGGATTTTAAAACTATATGCCTACCATCAGAGAGGGATTTTCCTTTGGATGACAAATCAAGTCAGAAGCTCTCCTACACTCAGGAGAGTTGAGTTTTAGGAGCCAGAAAACACAGTTCTTGGGCTTCTCCTAGCAGTCCCGTTTAATGTTATTCCTTTTCTCTGTCACTTAGACATTGCCTTCTTCAGTTCATTACACCTGTGAGGTATTGGCACGGGGAAGGAGGAGTGGGGTTGTCTGTAGAACCTCTTACTGATGCTGGCCTCTAAAGGACTGTGATAGTTCCCTCACCTCTTGGCACCTCTGGCTATGGCCACTGGTACCTTGTTAGGTCCATAACAGGTCCAGACTGACATGTAAATACAGTTCTGTGACCACACACACCTATAATATGTTTTGTTTCCTTCAATGAATTTGTAATAAAAATCTATGCTAATATTGTGTGTCACATGCAGTCTGCTACACACCTTTTGCACAGTAAATATTTGACAATAATATTTTGGTTTTGGCATCCACACTGAACTTTCCCTTTTAAACTCAGTTTCAGAAGAGCAGGCTCCTGCTGGGTCAGGAAGGGGGGGACAGCAACAGGAAATTTTGGGAGTTTTTTTCTTCTGAATAGCCTAGTAATCTCTGAAAAGCCTAGTAATCGAGCCTTCATCAGAAGTGCTTGCATAAAAGGCAGCATTGGACTGGAAATGCAAAGTGCAGTTCAGTTATAGCTGAAGGCCAAAGTAACCAGGCAAGCTCAGATTTACATCACTACGTTGCGCCAACAGCACAGCTGCATCAAATTACTGTCTTCAAAACAAGAAGGACTGGAAGCTTGATTACAAGTGCTACAGAGACGATGAAACACGATCTCATCTTTGCATTGTGTATGAGATCTCTTTTTCCCCTCAGAGAAAAGATTACTAGAAGGAAGCAGTCCATATAGGAGAGGTCCGAGTTTTCTGCAAACAGGTCTGGCTGTTTGTTTGTCAATATGAATGTGCAAAACAAACTGTTTTTCAGAAAATGGTGAACTGAAAGCAAAACAGTTTTATTTCTCTCCATGAATGTTGAAGTATGTCACCCAGCTTTCAGATAACAAATGGTAATAACCTATATGCAGTGCTTAAGGACTTTATTCCTCCAGCATCTGACCTGCCTGAGCTGATTCCTGTATTTTCATGTTGATGCAATAACTTTAATTGGTCCTTGTGCAGGTGGATGTCCTGGCCTGTAGGACATCAGGTTCAGGGCCTTTGTGTTTTGTTTTGTTTTTTTTTCTAAAAAGTTAAACTTCTACCTAAGCCCTCACATACAATTAATTTTCCATTTTAGGAACGTATCCCAAAGGACTTTCAGAAGTACTGAGCCAATTATTACTTTGCTGTGTGAGCTTAAATGCAAAATATTACACTATCATAACCAAACTGAATTTGACCAGTTGAATCTGACTTCATTTTTATTAGCCATTGTTTGTTTGTGTTGCTATTATATTTTTGTTAGATTTCTGAGTAGTTGCCTAAGATTTCATTGTTTGTGCAGCATCTGAGCTTGAATAAGAATGAAAAGCTAAAAATCAGATTTGGAACATAAAAATATCATAGGAATACACTAGAATGGACAGTCTCAGGAATACTTTTTCCTTTGTATACTTACCAGATATCACAGAATCACACAGAATCACAGAATGTTAGAGATTGAAAGGGACCTCAAAAGATCATCTAGACCAAGCCCCCTGCCAGAGCAGGAACCTAAATGAGATCACACAGGAAGGTGTCCAGGTGGGTTTTGAATGTCTCCAGAGAAGGAGACTCCACAACCTCTCTGGGCAGCCTGTTCCAGTGGCCTGTCACCCTTACAGTAAAGAAGGCTGACAAGTTCTTCTCAAGTTTAAGTGGAACCTCCTGTGTTCCTGCTTACAGCCATTGCCCCTTGTTCCTTCCTTCCTTCCTTCCTTCCTTCCTTCCTTCCTTCCTTCCTTCCTTCCTTCCTTCCTTCCTTCCTTCCTTCCTTCCTTCCTTCCTTCCTTCCTTCCTTCCTTCCTTCCTTCCTTCCTTCCTTCCTTCCTTCCTTCCTTCCTTCCTTCCTTCCTTCCTTCCTTCCTTCCTTCCTTCCTTCCTTCCTTCCTTCCTTCCTTCCTTCCTTCCTTCCTTCCTTCCTTCCTTCCTTCCTTCCTTCCTTCCTTCCTTCCTTCCTTCCTTCCTTCCTTCCTTCCTTCCTTCCTTCCTTCCTTCCTTCCTTCCTTCCTTCCTTCCTTCCTTCCTTCCTTCCTTCCTTCCTTCCTTCCTTCCTTCCTTCCTTCCTTCCTTCCTTCCTTCCTTCCTTCCTTCCTTCCTTCCTTCCTTCCTTCCTTCCTTCCTTCCTTCCTTCCTTCCTTCCTTCCTTCCTTCCTTCCTTCCTTCCTTCCTTCCTTCCTTCCTTCCTTCCTTCCCTCCTTCTTTCCTGTCTTTCTGTCTTCCTGTCTTTCTTTCTGTCTTTCTTGATATTTTTTATCTTCCTTCCTCTGAAACGGAGCAATCAGTTTGTACTACACAGCTTCCTTTGCCCTATGGGAGATGTGCAACTTGAGGAATCACTTGCATCTTTCTACTAAATCTGTTTAATTCTGCTGATTTTCTCCCTTGTTTTCTACTTCCCTTTTAGCCTTACATCGCTCGTGACTTTGTGACAATGCTATACTGGTATGAATCATCACGTGCTGCTGGTATACCTGTGCTTGCTAGTTACCTGTTCTACAAGATTGAGATGTACCAAGGATGTGACAATAGCTGCAACCTATGGAGCTTTGCTACCTGTCACAGTCACTACTACTGCAAAGCCTGCCAGAGAAGGATGTGACATCAGTTAACAGAGAGGCCCATGCTGCTCCAAGCTAGATCATGACTAAAGACAAAAGCTAAGGCTAAGGCAGCTCAGATATGGCCAGTTTTGTGATTGAGCTGGGGACATAAGCAAAATGCCATGCTGGAGCACCATGACTAGTGTCTCATCTTACTCAGTATTTATCCTAAAGGCTGTGATATTTGCTCTTGTATGATTGCATTCATACAGAAAATTAATATTTAAACTAACTGATTTTAATACTTAAGGTTGCATATATTTTGCCAGCATTCAATACTCTCTCTTTCCCGCTCTTTTTTTTTTTTTTTTTTTTAAATCCAGTGCCTTTTAATAGGCTCTGATAATATTTCTCCTACAAAGATGCAGAATTTGTCAAGGCAAAGGAGTTTATTGCTGTGAGTTGGCTATACTCAGCAAAGGTCTGCACAGTACACTACTGAACTTCATGTTCTACAGGCCTTTTAGAGTGGAAATTTACTGCGGTGTCTCACCTTGAGAAGAGAACCAAAACAAACTTACTAGAACAGTAATTTAGAGGCTGAACCTTAAAGGGAGGGGAGAGAAATAAACCTCCTACCACTCCTTCTCCTAAATGGTCAGAATCATGTGAAAATCAATAGGCTGATCTCTTCCTTCTTTTTTCTCTTAACACTGTAAAAAGCCCAGTTGTAACTTTGTGCCATTGCTTTCAACCAGGAACTGCTGCAGGCAGAGTGAGGACATGTATGATAGGATGGGGTCCATGGCCAGAGCCCACCCAGCAGGCAGGGGGCTGCTGCCCGCCCTGGCAATGGGGCTGCTCTGGACCGCACAGCCTCACTCAGCGCAGGGCTTCTGAGACCATCAGCTCCATTCTGCTCTCTCAGCATGCCCATTCTTTTGCATGCTCCTTGCTTACCTGAAACCTGGGCAGACGAAGCCAGAGCTCCCTCACTGGCTCCACATAGCAACTCTGACCAAGGGAAATGCGATCTGCAAGGTGGAATTTTCTGGCTGCTGCACAACCTTGCAGTTTTAATGAACTGTAATAGTGAATACAATTTCCTAAAGCCTTCATTTTCTGATCTCTTCTTTAAAAATTTTATATATAAGAAGAAATCCAAGATATCCAAGAAATCCAGCTCCAAGTTTTGGAGCTCCTCTGTATTACAGTAAATCTATCCAAACCCCATAACATTGAGCCGTAGGCCTTACAAACTCCGGAGGGCTTGTCAAAGAACAGACCACAACTGGCCCAGCTACAGAGTTAAAGGAAGTGTGTTCTTCTGACAAGACATGTTGAAACAGGGAATAACAAGCAGAAGCTTAGGGTTTGGATTGGAAACTGAAGAGCCCAGGAGCTGTCTGGCCAGCTGAGAAGACTTAGAATCATCTTACCAGCTGAGAGAGAGATTGTACTGCATCGGCACGTCTCTGGGTGGAAAAAGAGGTTTTCATGAGCTTGGATGATCTTAAACAGGGTTATTCATTCATGATTGAGTGTATATGACCAGATTGGTAGATTTGCCAGTAACTTTTTTTAAACCAATTTTCTTAATAAATAATTCACTGACATTGAAACTCTTCTCAAGAGTAGCAATATTGATGCAAACCATCAGATGTGTGTCAGGTTTGGGATAGTATTTCTGCATGAAACTTCAAGAAGTGAGACTCCTGAATATGATTAACCAATGTAAAGAGCATTTCCTGAGGTATATAAGAACAAGATTACTGAATTTGAAGGAAAATTTGAAGCTGGGCTTCTGTGTCCCAGAAAATACTTTATTCTCTGGAATATTTGCCAGTCTGGGAACTCTGCCTTTAAGAAAAAAATTGTACTGAAGTGGTTTTGGTCCAGTCCAAACTAGGATATTAAAAAACCCCCCAAAAAAAACCAAACAAAAAGGTTGGGAAGAATAGGGAATTGTTTTTCTACTGGGTTCTACTGCGCATAGATATCACTGATGTGCTCCCAGTGCATTCTATGGAGGTTGCAGGTGAAAAGTATCTTCTACCAGTCTTGCTCATTAAACAGAAGCCATTTTTGAGACTATATTTTAGAAAAGGCACAAGGGCTGTTTGCTTATTTTGCTCTTCCACCTAGAAGTTGTTGCATTCTAAAGCAGTAAATCTGGACAGAGCACCGTGGCTCAGCCCAGCAAGTACCTTCTTAATATGTTTTGACCTCTATGCAAGGCTGTCAGAAGTATTTCTTGAATCACCCTGTAGCTTGTATAGTACCCAAGTGCTTTGTTTCTCATTGAAAAGCTGTTATAAACATTTTTGATCAAATAAACACTTGCGCAAGAAAGAAACTGGAAAGCTGCTATTTAAGAGGAAAATGACTGACTTGTAAAGATTTCTATTGGAATGTACATTACTGTTGCTCTGTGTGTTACTATTTTAAAAAGGAAAGGTAATATAAAATTTTATGCACATTTTTAGCTACTCCTATGAATTAATGTCCAAGTATAAGACCAAGGTGTTAACAGCCACAAAACAGATGAGCTGTTCACACGTTCAGGAAGCTGATGTGTGTTATGGTACCTTCATAAGAACAATAACAAAGGTGTGGATTTGATTTTTTTAAATACTTCTATTCAGAAACTGAAATGAGTGAACCTTCAAAGAAAACCACTGAGCAGAATACCAAACTAACTTTCCTCCCAGGGCAATAGAAAAATGGCTAATGTAAGAAGCAAACATAAACCACTTATTATGTTCATTCATGTCTGTATGCTGTTTCTGAATGCCAAAGATTACTTAAAAACTGTTTCCTAAAGTAAAAAAACAAAACAAAACAAAACAAAAAAACCCCACAACAAATCAGAAGCATCATTCTAATTTCTGCTAAAAGCAGCAACTGCTTGTATGCTATTGGCACTTACTTAAATTTATGTTGAGTTCTGTTTGTAGCACTGAGGAAAAGGATGTATTTTCAAATAGTAAGGGAGGAAATGTTAGTGCTACTGTTGTTTATGAGTTGCACAGAGAGTGGTTAGTAGAAACAGTGTGTGTGCTGCCTTGGCTTATTATTACCACTGGGAGGCTGTGGTATAGCTGTGTGTTGGGAGAAGGATTACCCCAAACCATAATGGATCCCTGGTGGAAAGCTGGACATTGTGTGAGGAATGAGAATGTGGCTCCAAACGTGTAACAGAGAGCTTAAATAATAAATAACGTATAGCCAGTGCAAACATCAGAAGTGCAAGAATCTTAAAAAAAAAAAAAAAAGTTTTTTTCACTTTGTGTAAAGCTGAGCTCAATAACAGTAATAAAATGGTGGGTTTTGTTCAAGCATCTTACACACTGGTTATACAAAAGATTTACTTGTTTGTTCTGTGGTTCTTTCCTCTGGAGGTTTTCTTAGGTTAACTCTTTAGGACAGGGATTATGGGGTTTACTGTCCCACAATCTGGATTCCCTGGAGGTGAAGGAAGATGCACACTGAAACTTCCCCATCAGAGCTGGGAGGATTGTTAATATTTTTCACTTACTATTGATACTGCTTTTGCCTTCAAAACATGGTATCCTCTAATTCATGACTTTGGATGGCAACGGAAACAGAGAGAGAAACAAAAGTGCTGTTTTGCAAAGGAGCTCTGGAGCTGGCAGCATCCCTGTGTCGTTATGTTCCCCATGGAGCTGCCACGGGGCAGAGCGATGCCAAGCAGCCACTGGCCTTTACTGCTGTGTGAGGGCTGCTCAATCCCAAACCATTAGGAACTGCTTTTTCCTCAGCTTATTTCCTTAATAAATTAAATTGTAATTGTGGTTTACAGATGGAAGGCATCACTTTTGTTTGCCTGCTTACATTCATTACTATCTGTTGGTTCCAGCTACAAGGCTGTGACTGGGCAGCAGGCAGGAAAGCTGTCTTCTTGGTATAACCTGCATGCTTATTCTGGGCCAGGTGAGACCTCTGCAATAGGAACTGGGTAACAAAATGCATCTGAACTCACTCAGCAGGGAGAAGCCTGCAGGGATGGGGAATGTTCCTGTCCTTGTACCTGCCTGCAGCACAAGGGGAGATTCCTGAGAAGAGCAGGGAGCAGTATCTACACTGCAGAGGTGACAGGGAGATCTCATTCCTCTGGACCAGGAATGGAATCACACACACAGAATCACAGAATATTAGGGATTGGAAGGGACCTCAAAAGATCATCTAGTCCAATCCCCCTGCCAGAGCAGGAACCTAAACGAGATCACACAGGAAGGCATCCATGCGTAGTTTGTTGCAATTTCAGAAGCTACTGGAAATTGATGGATTGAGTAAAAACTGGAGAGAAGGAGCTCTCTTCCAAGTAGCCAGAGAGGACATTTATTTTTTAGTCTTGTAATTTCTTTTGCTTCATGCAGATAAGTTTCCCATGTTTTAAGGGTTGTTTCTGGTCTTATAAAGCATATCTGTAGTAACTGGTTGTCCTTTTGGGTGCTTTCTTGAAGACAAACCTGTCAAGTCCAGCTGGAGCATCCACCACTGCATCACTAACACAGGGACCCCATCCAGCAGGTCAGTTCACTAGAGCAGGGCATTGTCTGTTATCCAGATGTAAGACCTGTAATGGAGGAATATGGGGGTTTTTTTCAGCATCACGTCTTCTCTGAAGTCCCTTTAAACGTAGTTGTAGACCACATCTGAGTATATTAACACACAACTACAAGGTCAGGTGATTGTAAGAATCTGCTGTTCATCTGGAAAAAGCATGGGGAAAAGATCTGAGGGAAGGGAGCTTTTAGATGTGAGCTGACATTTCTCTTACTTAATAAAACTGTGCCTAGAAAAGTGGGAAGCAACTACTAGAAACAGGAAGATCTGGTGAGGAAGGAAATCACCTGGCCCTTGGGAGAGAGAGCAGTTGTTTTATGCATTATGTTTTATTTTGGACTTTGTTGATTCAAATGCTATGTAGCATTTGGATGAAAGACCTTGAAAATAGTCAAGGAGTGTTTTTAACTTTTCTAGGGAGATTTAGAGAAGCCAGCAGTCTGCAGAGACCATTTCTGCAGCAGCAGGTACTGTGTTACCTTTCAGAAAATGAATTTACACCCAGAAACAACTGAAAAACTGTGACCTGGTGGGATCGATAGAAAATAAGGTCACAGCTGAATAAAGTTCTCAAAAGTTTCCAATTCTTACTTGCTCGAACCTCTCTCTTGCCTGAGGCCAACTCCATCAGCATTTTCTCTGGACAGTGAAGCTATAAGCAGCGTACTGTAAGACAGCTCTGTTGTGATTAGATGTAAGGAAATACAGGGCTGTTGGTTGTCAAGGCACTGCTGGTATTTTAATTTGAAGTGTCATTCAGTCGACTTGCTTTGCATTGATGTTGAATAAAATAGGAGAGGAATGAATTTTAGGAACAGAGAGGAATCGCTCAGTGGGCTGGAAGAGGGGAGAACTTGGAAGGAGGTACTGAATTTAGAGGAGCCAGCTTGGCCTTGCTACCCAGAGCAGATTTGTCCATGTGCGATGTCCCTCCAATCTCGTGTCCCTAGAACTCTCCTTGTTGCACCAAAGCAATTGTCTGTGCAAGGACTGGCGCAGTTTGATTCCCAATGAATCACATAAAAACGGATTTAATGAAGTGTCCCTTGATCTTATGAGTATTACTGAGGCAGGGTTTTTTCCACTTGCCTGGGGCTTTCTGAAAAGCCTCAATTGCTTTTTCACCTGAGTTCTTTTCTAGCCTATTCCCCTAGTATTGTTTCTTAATGAACCTGTGACATTTATTCCCATATATTTCTACCCTCCTATCTCTAAATCCCTCTCTTTTCTGAGGTGAAATTTTATCATTTTCTTTGCTAGGTAAAAGAGAAAAAATAAGTACATAAGACTTAATGCTTCCCAGAGCTAGCAGGTTCTTTTAATTCTTTCTATTATGACAATATGACAGATTCTTGCACTTCCCTGGCTCCCAGTGGAAATATCAGGCTCTGAGGAGACAGAAAGAGGGGTATAAAGAGGGAAGACATTTACTCTTAGCGATGATTTTTCTAATGAGAGATTTTTAGTAGTGACATTAACAAACTGTTCTCTTGAAGAATTTCCTGGGGGCTTCAGTGTCACTACACGCAGCATCAGCCAGGTGACAAGCTCTCTCTGCCACCCTAGTCACTGCAGAAACAGCATCCTCAGCAGGAGTGCATCTGTGCTATCATTTTTGGCAGTGATGGGGAATGCAGAGTGAAGCGAGCAGTGCAGCAGCTTTCTTCTAGGTATTTTTTTTTCTAAGAATTTACATATTTTACTTGTTATTTTTGGTGCAGGGGATATTAGAAAAGAAAGAGAAAAAAGAACATCCTCATATTGAGGGATTTAAACATTTTTGCAAAGCTTAATTAAACTTCTAAATCTGCACTCTAGACAGTTAAGCATTGCAATAGGTAAGATGAAGTATAGAAAAGTCAAGGGACTAATCCAAGGTCAGTGACAGAGTCACGAGTAGCCCCTCGGGGGTTCACTCTGCTTCTCTGCTGGTGTAAATCATTGACAGTAATTCCAGTCTGGCCAGCAGATTTCCCCCAGCCTGAGACCGGTGAGAGCAGGGAACTTGCTTTGAACCCAAGCCATCTTTGTCTGGCCAGCAGAGAGCCTTTAGCTCCTGGTGATAATTACTTTATGTATTTAATTATGTTATCATAGCCCTTTGTTATCACAACAACTAAGATAACTCTGATTTGCTTGAGGAAAGAAAAAAACAAGTAAGGAAAGTCAAAGCAGAAAAAGAATACTCAGATATGGAAGTGGGCCAACAAGATGTCTATCTACCTGTCTAAAATATTTTTTCAGGAGGCACATCAAGAAAATAAGTGATTAAATAAAAAGATGCCAGTTTCAGACACTTGGAAAAACTGTTTGTAGAAACCAAGTGCCCGGTGAATTTGTCAGAAATCCTCTCATGACAGTCTGTTGTCAGTCCATTAGCAAAATCAACAAAACAGTTTGCATCCTTATGCAGATGCATAGATCTGGTGCAGATCCACCATAGGAGAAACTCCTCAACCAGTGTTGCAACTTGTCCAGGGGACTGGGGCACAAACAGCCACTGGAGTCCCGCAAGAAATGGTATCATGGTTACTCCTTGGCACTTGTATTTTGGGACCTGCCTGTCATTTGAATTGTACTATGGGTTTCTTGAAAAAAAACCTACCAAGTTCTAGTTTGCTTTCTACCCCAATTATATGATCTTGGAAGTATCAAACCTTCACAGTCTAAGAAATGCGTTTTCCATCTAGCTTTACTCATGATGTTTATCATGAACCATAGATTAACAAATGATTAAAATTGCACTACAGCAAGTATGTAAGTGTAAATCTGAATGATGCATGATTACTCTGAGCCAGCAGACACGTACAAATAATTGGCCTTTAAAGTTCATTAGTCAGTTTTATTACAAATAGTGCATTTGCATGATGTTTGTAAATTTATGCACCAGCGGGCATAAGTGATGACAGCATTTCACTGACTAGGCAAAGCAATTACAAAAAGCACATCCACTACTTGAAATGCCAACACAAACCACTTATTTTAATAATTGGTCATACTGTTTTAGTCTTGGGAGCGAGAGCTGCTAAACTCTTTAGTTACAGCAAGTGGCATATGCAGGCGAAGTGTCCCAGCATGCTGAACAATTGCTTCCAAATTGTTTTCACCATTGATTCACCCCTACTCTCAGTATGTCTGAATTAGAAGTAGAAAACTTTTGAATCAGATGCTGATATATTTACCTTTTCTGTTGGATGCTGAAGAGCCTGTCTGTGTCTGACACAGAGGATTTAGCTGTATGGGAGTATTCTCCATATGTGAATCTAATAAGAACTGAAAGATAATTGGGGAGATTATAGATGTTATAGTGTCATTAGTACTGATCTGTTCCTTTTGATGAGAAGATTAGTAGTGGAGGTAAAGTGGAAAGCACTCAGTTTGAAGAAGAACAAGGATTAATCTGTTAAGTAGTGAGAGAAGCTAAACCCCATCTCCCAGCTATTTTTCTAGCTATTAATGATATTTTTAATCTATACACATCTACTTTTGCACTTCTAGAAAGCAACTAGAAATGTCCTGGTCAATTAAAAATTGAATAAGATATAAGATCCATGTGTGATTACACTGAAGTGTGGCATGCCTGCACTACCTCCAGATAAGGACTGCTGCAACATGTTTTCCATTTCCAGGTTATCTGTGATTCCCAGCTAAGAAGCTATATACTTTGGGATATCAGAACTGAAACAGTACTGTCAGCTTGAATCTGTTTGCTCATTGTTTGCTCATCTCAGCTCCAATGTTAGACAATTACCACACCATATCTTGCGCTCTTTGTTAGTCAATACATTCGACAGTGCTCCTAAATGCTGTGCATGACATAGCTTTTTATGTGCTCACACACAGCTGCATTACTAAAATATGAGGAGGCAGGTGTGTGTGTGTGTGCATATATATAGATGTACGCAGGCATGCATGTCAATTCAGCTATAGGAATGGTAAACACTCACAGCAGGAACAAACCGATGATGAGTGAACCGTAAAAGGTTCAGTTGAGAGAAACTTATAAAGACTTGAAGGGTTCTTTGAAAGAAGATTATATGCTCATAAGATTTCCATTATTTCACTATAATGGAAAAAAATTCTCGCATTAGGTTAAAGATCTAGTAACATTCCACATCGTGTAGAGAATATCTCACATTATCAAACCAAATACAGCCCATTCCAGTTAAATTGTTCATTGCTTATATTCATTAAAATTTGAACTTTAATACAGAAAGCTTCCAACAACTGGAAACATATGAGCTTCAAGCACAAATTCCTTAACTCGTGATACTAGCAAAAACTTGGGAGCCACTAGCCTGTGCTAGATTTTGTTCCCTTTTTGCCATGTGCCCAGTGGCTTAATTGCCAGATAGACTGTAACAGGTAATAGTGGTGCAAGGCATAAATGCCACCTCACTGCACTGCAAAGCACTCATCAACCAAGCGGGTAAGATACTGAGCACATGGCACCCAAAAAGCTCCCTCTGTCACTTGAAGTTATCATCTTTAAGATAATTTCTTGTCCATTGGTGCTTTGGCTAATGAAGGCACCCTGTAGTGAGTGTATGCTGCAGTGGCTCTCCTAGTATCACGGGCACTTCTCTGTCTATGCCATCTTCTGAGTGATGTTTAATGTTTCGGTATGCCCTATAAAGAACTTGTAGGAGCTTTTGCCTTCTGAGTAAATATTTTAGGAGTATCTGGTGTCAGAGGTGCTTTTGGCTTGCCAAAGTGATCCAAACTGAGGCCACTTGAGGTTAAGGATGCATTTTTTTAAAAACGAAACAGAAACCCCCTTCAGGATAAGCCATGGGTAGTCACTTTTCAGTACAAGGGTGAACTTTTCAGTCTAAGTCTCCTTCTGATGTTCTCAAGTCAAATGTTATCTGCTCAATTCTTCCTCCTAGTCAAACTACTGCTTGGTCACATGTACTCCATGTAACAAATGGAGGCTCAGTACTCCAAACGTATCACAGTGTGGACAGCTGCACTGCATTGCCTGCAGTGCATTTTGGATAAGGAGTGTTGATAAATTGGTGCTTAAATCTGATGACCATTCAATTCCAGTAGCAAAGTGGGGTATAGAAAATGAATACTGTCTCTTTTACAAAAGGGAACGCTTTACTTGGGCATGAGCCATGACTGTTGTGGCTAAAGGATGACATTACATATTACTGTACATTTTGTGTTTTCACAAGGGAACAGATGAGTATCTGAACAGATACAAACACAGCTGAAAAATGCAGGCTCTCATTTCAGATGCTTTGAGTGTAGTCACAGGGTAATCATCACTAGCAAGGAAAATCTCCCTTTTTTACCTTACAAGGCTTTCCAGAACCGTGGACTTGTTTTATTTGCGTGGAAGATCTTATCATAGGAAAAAAAAATAATATAGATACAGTGAATCTTTTCAAGCTGATGTTGAAGTTATCACCTCTTAAGTTATTAACAAAATTCCCCTTGCAAAATTGCTATTGCTGTTTGTGTTTTTGTCTTGCTTTTACAGTAGGCTGCTCTTCTCAGTTAAATCACTCGTGTAGTAGGTGTTTTCTAATCTTAGCAATTCAATAGGGGGAAAAGGCTCTTTTCTCCTCTCCAGGTGAAGGATTATGTCTTGTGAAAATACAGTGAGCTTCATAGACTCACTTGTCACATGGATAAATTTTTATCAGGGTAGGAATAGTATAAGTGATTGTTCATGTGTTCTTTGTTTTTCTTTCTTTTCTTTTTTTTTTTAAAAAAAAGGGAAAGGTTCTTTAAAATGTTCAAGGAAGACAGCAGCTATAGGAAGAAAAAAGATATTAAAGGGACATGCTTTGACTATCCAAAGGCTAGACTGCATTCAAGACAGTTTATGAAAGCTACATTTCATCATGGAAACCTTTAATATACACTGATCTGTTTAAGAATGTTTTCATGAAATGAGTGATACCCTGTGGCTGTATATAGCTTTCCAAATTTTGGTAGGATGTCTGGAAGACAAAGCCAATATTCGTAAATAGGAATATGAACAATTAAGTTGCCTATAAAATCTTATTTTGTGTGAAATATTTTGGCCACTAGTTGTAGCATTCCTGATACATTTGGATACTGCATTTGCTGTTCAGGAGAAAAGCTATTATGTTCATGCAGTCTGCAGCACAGTTTATTCCTGCCATGTAATAACAATACTCTAAAATACCTTGTTAAGATGAATAAATACTTATGGTTCTCAGAGAACAAGCTCTTTTCCAGATAAGTCTCTTAAAACAACCAGTATTAGCAAAGAGAAGAGCTTCATTTACTGCTATCATCCCAGTTTAAAGGGACAGTTGCCTATGAAGACTGTCAGGAATTTTCAAAGCCTTAAGCTGCTTTACCTTTATTTGTCAAAATGAAAACAAACACACAAATCCTTTTTTAGTGATTTTACTGGATCTTTCTTTTTCAAATAAAACCCTGGTATTTGCTGCATTTACAATTGTCTTAATCATAACTGTTGGACAGACAGGCATTGTGTGTCACTTGCCCTCCAGCCTTTTCAGAGCATCAGACTGTGTGTCAGTTTACTGTGCCCTGACCAAGGCAACTAGGGCAACTAGTTGGGACTGCCAGACCTAAAATAAAACAACCACCCTGCAGCTTGGCTTTTGTAGAGAAAACCAATGCAATGGCAATTTGGTTTTCTTTTCCTTAAGGGCTTTAATTTGAGGTAAGAGGCTGGGGAGAGGAGGTAGGGATGGAAGGAGGAAGTAGAGATCTACATGTCCAAACCCAGTGCCTGGAGCTTGTGCGCATCTTGCAGCAGGGAGAGGTCTCTCTTCTCAGTCAATCCGCCCTTGATTTTGCTCCAACCAAAGTCCTACAATGTTTCAAGCTCACATCATACTACTCACTACTAATGTTATGCAGACTCTTTTTTTAAATTGTAAATAAACTTTATCTATAGTGATTGCACACACACAAAACCTTCCGTACTGTTTCAGATTTTTTTTTTTTTAACTGCCCACATTGTTGTTTAGAAAACCCCATAGAAATCAAATGGGAACCACTGGGCCTTGCTCCAGACTTTGTCAGCCTGGTTATTAAGGGGTGAAGGAAAGGGTTTTTACAAAATTCAATGAACAGTTACTTCAGTTAATAGTCCTCATCTTGATTATTCACTCCATTGTAACTTGCAGTGATTTCAGGGAGGGTTGTATTATAGCCAGACGGAAGGCAGGAGGTTATGTTTCTGCTGAACTCAACAAAAGGTGGATTGTGTGCCTGTAGTACAGTTGCTTTGAATAGAATCTGGACCCATATGTTGAAACTGTTCTGGTCTCTAATTAAAGACTAGTATCTCTGCACTGCACACTGAGTTATTTTGAGGCAGTGAGAATGCCACAGCAGGGAGTGTACTTGGAGAGTTAGTACTGAAAGCCTTGTTACACCCTGCATTAAAGATATGTGAGTAACTGTGAAAGCTTCAACTTCACCTGAAACTATTCCTTTTTTTTTTTTTTTTTTTTAAGGAGAAAATATCCTGAAATTTTTCAGTAATTAAATCTTGTGTTGGGTTGAATGGAACAGAGGAGGTTTTGAAGCCTATTTAACTCCTGTTTGAAATAAAACAAATAAAATGCAGGAATAGGGTAAGACTCTCAAGGAGATATAGGTGCTGCTACCAGAAAAGAAGAGCAGCTAATTGTGCTGATGCTTTTCTCTAGATCAGCAGGAGTCATTGGTCCACATTTTCTGTTCTTCCAGAAAATTCGTTACCCTTCCTGATTTCTCTAGCTCTGCAATCACATGCAGTCTTTCATGTGGGTCATTTGTAAATAGAGCCAATGTCATGGCTTCTGTCTATTCATAGAGCTGGTCAAGATCTTCTAGTCTGGCTTCCTGACTCTAATGGACTACTTCAAGTCATTAGGACTCTATAGGGCCCAATAAAGCAAGATTTTCATAAGTACAACTTCCAGAATACATTTTGTTTGGATCTAAAGCCATCATGTGAAAATTCATCTTGTCTAGCTCCAGTCACCAAAAGGGAGTCCACTCAAAGCTGCAGTCAAGTGCAGAGGGTGCAGAGAGCAGTTCATCTCACATACCTCTAAACTTGACAAAGTTTTCAGGACTGCCCCTATGTGATCTTTATATCAGATGGCTTATGCTACTTGACTAAATACCAAGGGATCAGATTGTTTGTTTACACAGTGATGATCGTTAAAAAAGATTGCATTTAATTTTAAATTTGAATTCATCAGTATTAAACTAAGAATTTCTGGCTATAATCAAGCCTTTTGCCAAATAGATTCAAGAATTTTTCAGTTCTTAGCTTTATGAGGAGCAAAATATCACTTTTCAATATGTTCAGCCTTCTTTCAGTCTTCATATTGAGAAACCACGTGGACATCTTTAAATATCAACATAAGGCAAGTTGCACTGGAATACTCTGGCTGTGAAGGTTAGGATTATGTGGAGTAACATGCCATTTTGAAGACAGCCCCCAGATCAACCCCACTTGCTATATGGTTTCACAGAGTAGCAGTGGTGTGCACAAACCAGATTAGTCATGGAGAAATGAATGTAGATGTACTCCAGCTGCGTTTAAAATACATTTTACCTTCTTATGGGGACATCAGGCTCAAACTGGTCTTTCAGACCGATTCAAATCACACGAAAGTTAAGAATACTTTAGGAAATCTTCTTAAATCCAGTCCTAAGTAAAATCCAGGAAGGTTATCACAGAGCTAGGGGCACCAGCAAAAACTACCTGGATGTACTGGCCCACTAATGTTATGCTTAATTACTCATCACTGTAGCCATTGCCTCTGTGGCTCTCATATATGTTCTTCAGCTTTCAGCGTCCTGTTTAGTCCTAGAAAGCAGGGCCAGGAGAGACACAGGAAAGTGATATGTAGGCTTATTTCGTACTCAAAACCAAGAGTGATTACAAGGTTGTTTAATCATTGTTTTGGTTTGTGTTTTGGGTTTTTTTTTAATTATTTTTATTTTTTTTTAACCTGAACAATGAGGAAGTTTCCACAATCTCATACAGATAAGAAGTAAGGACACCAGAATTGTGTTCTGCATTTCTGTACTTATCTTTCTAATCCTAGTTCTTTCTCCTTCTTTCATACATTACATGATCCTATTAATTATACTTGTCACTGTACTGTACTAAGAACTTGTGTTGAACTTTCATCCACTGCCTCACCAGAATTCACATTATTTATCCTAATCTGCAGATAAAGTCTGCATAAAGGGTATTTTATTAGAAAGAATCAAAGTTACACCACTGTGCAGGTTTCCTACATTTTCACTCTGCTCTTAGTCCTGTCCTACACCTGATGTTGTGCCATCAATACGCTTTTCCTAAAGCAATTATTTTTACCAACCACCAGATGCTTGTTAAAAAAGCTTAAATAGTGTGTGACAGAGGACCAGTCCACACAGTTTACCTTAAAAATATACAGTCAAGGAACATCTACTCATTACAGTGTTTAAGTTTCTTGGTTTAGAAAATTGTGTTTCTTATGAAAGAAGTTGTAGAAGGCCACTTATTATTTGCATGCTTTTTTGCTGTATACCAAAGTTTATAAATTATCCTTGGAAGGATGCTGGAAGTCTGCTTCTGCTTAAAAACATCACACAATCAGAAAGCTAACATCTTCAGAGAGCCTGAGTTACCTGCTTATATATGGATTAAAACATATGTAAAGGACAAAATGCATTTAAAATTAAAATGTACAGATAACATTTTCCTTCTTCATGTTGTAAGGAATAGAACATAATCAATCTTTGTCAGGGTATTTTAGCACACTGATCCTAATATTGCCCTTGTGAAACAGAAATCTGAACTCTGCAATCATTAAAGTACTGCATCTATTTTCTTCATCATTGCCTCTCTAGGTACTCTAGTCTGCCAAGAATTATTTTGGTTCTTGACTTTTTTAGTTTTTTGGTTTGCTTTTTTTTAATTTTAGATTTTGTAGATTATTTACCAGTGTTCTGCAGTTCAGTCTTTTGCCCAAGATACTCTTGTGTGTGTCAGTCTGCTGATAGCAAGAAATGAAGAAAATTCTATATCCAGGGATGCAAGGTTCCCTGTGTGTTCACCAGAGTAGTTCTGTTTTGAATGCTGTGTTTCTTAGACAGTTGCAAGATGAATTTAGATAGATAAATTATAACTGAACTCCATGATGTTTTCTTGTTTTGCTTTATCCTTTTGCTTGATCTCTTACTTGTCATTTCAATAAAAACTCCTGGAAATCGCCAATTTCCTAGAATACCTAGATTAGTTTGTGTTTGGGTTTGCTTTTTTATAGAATTCTTCTGGTTTTCCATGACCTTGCAGTAATAACTGGAAGTGATACTGAATCATTTCTGCCCAAGTCTATACGAGCGGAATGACTTTTAATTACAGGTAGTCATTCATAAATATATGGCTTTTTAACTGTGTGCTCTCCCACAATAACAAATTGTGTCTTCTGTGACCATATATTGTCTTCTATGGTTCTGTTTTCATTTGGTTTGAAAATATTACTTGTGTACAAAAAAGATACTATGGTCTCATGTGTGCAAGCTGCATGTGCTAGGTGTGTGGTAGTTATCAAAGAAATTGATGGTACTTCACTGAACGAGGCTGCATGCTGATGCATACTTAAATGTGTTGCTGAATTAAGGCCTCAGGAGACAAGGTCATGCTTAATGGATTTTCCATTGTAACCTAAATATTTGATAAACACAATGGTGAGGGAGAATGTGACTCAGTGAACAGCCATTTGGGCAGATAACTTGAATGGTTAGAAAGAGGAAGCATGGAATTTATAAGCTAATTTGCTTAAAACTCTTCTTATCTCTTTTCTGTTTGTGATTCATGTGTAGGTATCTGAGCTTTGAAAAAATACATCAGAGGAGAAAAACTTGGTATACACCTGGATGAGCTCCCTGGACATGAGTAAAGTCTCCATCTGTGGATTCCTCTAAGTTGTAGGTCTGTGTGTGAAGAGCATGACTAAGCAGTAGCCTGATAACTCTTGTAATGAAATTTGTGATAAAAAATAAAAAATACTGAACCATAGGAATCAAATGTTGAATGACATAAATGAGAAGGCAACACTGAGCAGCACACTCTTCAGAGCACCCCCCTGAAGGCATCCCAGGAGCCAGCAGATATTGCCCAGGGCGGCTCAGCCCAGGTAACACAGGACAAGGCAACAGAAATGAGTCAGGCAGTGTCTGGTATTCCTCCTGGAAAGCTTCCTCCGCCTGGTACTGACCCAACCAGCTTAGCTGCAGCCAGGGGCAGGTCAACCAGGAGCCTCCACCACCTGGGACCAGGTGTGCACTAGAACGCACTTTCGTCTGAGCCAGTGTAAGGGTCCCTCTTTTTGTACTCTGCACAACACTACAAAAGCACCGTCTGAGCTGCCAAGGGTGCAGGTTGCAGTGCACAGGCTGCTGCTTTCAAAGATCCTCTACAAAATAAGCTATGTTCTCACTGGTGCTGTTAAGGAGATCACAACATATAACTTTGTAGGACCCAGAAGGTTATTTTCAGTACTTCAATATATAGAATCATAGAATCATTAAGGTTGGAAAAGACCTCTAAGATCATCAAGTCGAACCATCAACCCAACACCATCATGCCCACTAAACCATGTCCCTAAGTACCACTTCTACACCTCTTTTGAATACTTCCAGGGATGGTGACTCCACCACTTCCTTGAACAGCCTGTTCCAATGCTTGATAACTCTTTCAGTAAAGACATTCTTTCTCTTATCCAATCTAAACCTCCCTTGGTGCAACTTGAGGCCATTTCCTCTTGTTCTGTCACTTGTCACTTGGGAGAAGAGATTGACATCCACCTTGCTATGTCTTTGCTTTGGGCTGCAGAAGCATGAGTTTGTACCTCATTCATGTGCTAAACACTAACTCAGCCACAGATGTAGTACCTGCACACAAGGCGACAAAGTGAAGGCAGTTGGACATGAGCTCTGTATAACATCATTTTGTGTGCTGCTGGACACAGGCATTGCTGTGCTAGCCCCAAGAAACAGGGATGCCCCAGTCTAAGTTTACTGAAGGCACCTAAAACTTGTGGGGAAGTTGTAAACTGACACTTTAGTGTTAGTAGCAGCATTAGTAATCACTTTATAATATTGAAAAACAAAAGAAATATAATAATATGAAAATATTCCAGCCTTTTTTGCCCTCTACCCTGTCACATCTAATCTGCACCAAACTTTAGATATCTGAAAGGAAAGCTAAAAATGGCAGAATTTTTGCAAGCATTAGCAATCCAGATCAGCATAGCTTTTAAGGATGATCAGTTCCAGCAATGCTTCCCTGAAGGCTCAGAACTAGCAGCTGGGGTTTTTTTGTTTGTTTTGTTTTGTTTTGTTTTGTTTTCTTTAACCATGCTAGTAAAATAATGCTTCAGATGTATTGTGCATATATATAATTTTTTATGTTTGTAAAATACATAAGCCTTTACTGGAAAAACTGTAAATGAGATTCTAGATGTTAAGTAGAAGAGGCAAAGCTGAAGTACAGCTTGCCTTTATTAACTTTTGTTGGAAGTAGCTGAGACCTCCCAGAGTGAAACAGTCAGTTAAACATTAGCCATTCAGGTACTAAGGACAGTTTAAAAATATCCTGACTGTAATAACCAACGAAGCAAGAGAACTTTTCCACTGTACTAGTTGACACATTGTATAACATATGTTCAAGCTGAGTATAAAGCCAGTACTTCATTTTCACAGGTAACTGGAATAATCACTTTTTAATTAAAGGCTTATTTGTTAAACTACTTACTCTTTTCTCAGTTTCAGGGTATATTAGTTCTCACATGGTAAATGCATTATACGTAATTTTTGTCTTTTTCTATACTAGCTCTATTTGAAAATATCATTTTAAGTTCCTGTTGAAAAACTAGTCTCTTCCCCTTAAAGAGCTATAGATTTTTCTCCTGTCTTGTTCTGTCAGGTGTTCTGAAAATCATTTATAATGCTTTATCTATAAAAGTTAGTTCAACCTATGAAGAAAATGAAATACATTCATGGTCATAATCTCCTCCTCCCTCTCTTCAAGTACAGCAAATTCCCATGGATGACTAGGTGAAAATAGAGAGCACAGTTTTACAGTTATCTTTCTTGTCTCCCTTTGTTGAATGTTCCTCAACCTTATTCTTTCTTTGAGCAAGAAATCACCTTCCACTCAGGCACAAAAAAGAAGAATAGTAATGTTTGAAAATTTGACATAACTTTGTAGATGAGGAACTGAAATTTAGTCTTATGTGATATATCTTCATAAAAAAGATCAACAAGTGGCAAATGGCTGGGCTGGTGGCATATTGGTTTGAGGACAAGAAAAGTTATGTTCCTGAAAACTTACACTGCATTGTAAGGACTTCAGACATTTTTAGCTTCTTTGTTGTTTCCTTTCCAGGGAAAATGTCTATGAAGAGAGCCTATACAACATGCTATAGCATGAGGGTTTGAACAAGCTACTCCTAATAAACACTTCTAGAGGACTTTATATGCTGTTTAACCTGAGTTGCAGTGTTTCTCATC
>NW_010300275.1:68522-74002 GCF_000700745.2 Antrostomus carolinensis | reverse complement strand
AGAGTGACTCCATAATATAAGACCTTTGGGAAAGGTCATCCTATCTGGATCAAAAGTGTGTAATTTTGGATTCTGTACGAATAGGACTAGACTCCTTTTGCTATGTGAATTATTAAAACAAAAAATAAAAAGGTAGGGAGTTTCAGAGAACTGACAGTAAAAATAAGAAGCAAATTACTTTGTGTGAGTTTAATCTAATTATATAATTGAAGTCTACTTCTTTCTTTGTAATACTATAAAGAGTCTACTGAAATAATTGTAGAAGCCTCCATTTCAGGGTTGTTTTCAAGTAGATTGGGTTTGGGTTTTTTTCGGAGCAAATGCTTCCAAGCATGCTGCTTCTCTCTCTGTGCTGATGCTAATTCCACACAAATAACTTACTGTCTTTCTGCTTTACTCTTGATCTGAAGAAAGAGTTGTTTTACACCGAAAAATGCTGACTTCCTTTCTCAGTAATCACAGTGGAGCAGGTGTTCCCTCTTCCCACAGAGTGCAGGTGTTCTGAGTAGCTTTCTAAAACAATTTTGATATGTCCCTGACTGATGTTCAGACAGAAAGGGAGTAATTTTGCAGTAGACTCTACTTTAACTGGTCTGGACTACAATGCTCCTTGGTTAAGTTTGTGTGGGTAAAATCATTAATACTGCTACCAGGCTTAATAGATATATTTTTTATATTGCCAGAGGCTCTTATTTAGGATACTGTCCCCAGATGATGTCGGTTGGAGCTTTCCCAGTAGCTGTAATATGGCAGTGAATTTTACCCTCTTTACCTCTGCAGAGAGAATTAGAGGAGTTTAAAAGCATTAGCATTAGCATTAGATTTAGTACTTTCTATTGAAAGTCCAGCAAGTGTGAAGGTGGAGCTGAGCAGAAAATAGCCTTTTTATTTGGATTAGGAAACATCATGAGGACAGATATTTTATTTCTAATTTCTCAACTTCTTTACTGTTCCACATATCTGTAATAGGATATATGTTTACCATCCACTGATTCCTGTTCCACACAGTAAGAAGTATACGTCTCAACACATGAGAAAAAATTAAAGTTAACAGCAATTACCTTGTGTAGACCTTCCCTGGGTAGTAAATCTTTATGAGAATATCCACCAATAAAGACGTGGTATTTACCTGGCAACAGAGATGAAACAAAGAATATGTGACAGTAGAAGATGCAATGGGGAAAGCAGCCTCATTCTGGGGGACTGCTGCAAATAGTTATTTAATCTGAAGCCATGAAGGAGATTAATCAAATCATAAATATATACTGATAGAACTTTAAAATTAAATCCTTATGTATTTTTGGGATGACATGTATTGTTGAAAGATATTTCAAAAATGTTTGTAAAAAATAATTAAAAATGTATTTTGATTATTTAATAAAATATAATAATTTTATTGTACATGTAGTACTTATCATTTAAAATACCACACACAAGGATTAAAGATTTTAGAAGGAATAGTAAAGTGCAGTTCATACTTCAGCAAATGTGACCAAGTAATAAAAAACCCACTAGGACACAAATGTATAGGCAAATATAATATCACTCTTTTGACTTCAGAGCATCGCACTTGAGAAGCTTGTGGTTGCATAACAAATTGTGTTGCATGATCTGGTCAGCTGACTTCTCCAGTTCTCTTCTCTCCTTTCCCTAGCAATCTAAACTGCAGAAGATCTCATCTCAAATCTTCTCAATTTTAACCTGTTTCTCACTTCCCCCAAAATTCTAACACCTTTGAGGCTAACTGTAGCTGAGGCCTCCTGGAGATCCACGAACTAGGGTGCTTGTAGCTTATTTTGCTTCCTGACCTAGTTGGGTAGGTGTTCTCTTATCATACATACCAAGTTAGTCTCTACAAATGCACCAGGAAGAGGAAGTGGTGTCAGTTCCTCTAGCTACAAGGTGAGAAAAAAGTAGGACAGTCGTCTGAGGTGCTGGACATATACAGAGTAGGATGCAGTGGCTTTCTACAGGTGATCTTGTTATCTCAGATTTTATTATATACAGCAAAGTCTAAAGAGCTTTTCAGCTGACCGGGATAGGTATCTCCTTCGGGGTGACTAAAATGTCTCTCTAGACATTATTGATTGTATAGGAATCTTAGAAACCTCTTCAAACGTAGACATCTGGGCCACCAGAATTTGGAACTCAATTACCCTCTCAGCATTTGTATGTTTTACAGGGTTCAGAGCAGAGCTGAATGTCAGCCTTTGTCCTACTGTGCTGTCCTGGTTTTAGTTGGGATAGAGTCAATTTTATTCATAGTAGCTGGTATGATACTGTTTTTTTAGATTTAGGATTAGAAGAATATTGATAACACACTGATATTTTAGTTGTTGCCAATCAGAGCTTACACTAAGTCAAGGACTTTTCTGCTTCTTACACTGCCCTGACAATGAGTATGCTAGGATTACAGAAGAAGCTGGGAGGGGACACATCTGGGACAGCTGACCCCAAATGACCAAAGGGATATCCAAGACCATATGACATCATGCTCAGCACATAAAGCTGGGGAAATAAGAAGGAAGAGACAATATGTTGAGTGGTGGCATTTGTTTTCCCAAGTAAACATTATGTGTGATGGAGCACTGCTTTCCTGAAGATGGCTGAACACCTGCCTGCAGATGGAAGTAGTGAACAAATTCATTGCTTTGCTTGTGTGCATGGCTTTTGCTTTTGTCCTGAGTTTTAGCTGGATCAGAGCTGGGTTTCTTTTTAGTAGCTAGAATAGTGCTGCGTTTTGCTTTCAGCCTGGGATTTTATGAGAGGAACATTGATAACATACCAGTGTTTTCATTTTTGTTGCTGGAAGTGAAGGACTTCATGTTTTGTTAGTCTACAAGTGCAAGATCTAAGGGGTGAGGAATATTTAAATTAATAAGCTAAATTAGCATTTAGATATGCAAATGGGATATTCCATATCATATCACCTCATATCCAGTATATTAGTGGAGGTGTCTTCCTCTTTTAGCTCTCTCTGGCTTTCGCTCAGGCTCTCACTCTTCTGGGATTGTGGTTTTGGTTTGGGATTGCAGCTCCTCCGGAATCATTATCTGGGAACGGGCCGGGCTTTATCAGTGGGTGGTGAGCAGCTGCACTGTGTATCACTTATTTGCATATTTTGTTACTGTTCTCATTATCACTACTATTTTAATATTAGTATTATTTTAAGTTTTCTTTTATTTCTACTATTAAATTGCTCTTATCTCAACCTACGAGTCTCCTTATCCTTGCCCCCTAGTCCTCTCCCCTATCCCCTGAGGGTGAGGGGGAAGTGGGTGAACGGCTGTGTTGGCTGCTGACCCAGGGCCAGCCCCGTGAAACTATCACAACTTTACCTATTAAACTCTCTTTATCTCAACCCACGAGTTTGCTGTGTGGTGCTTAGCTGACAGCTGGGGTTAAGCTACAACATATGGCTATACTAACTAGGTAATTTTTGAGTCCTCTTTGTTAGTATCCAGTCTTTTTTGCTGCAGTGAATATTTAGCTATTCAACCCAAGGTGAAAAAACTTCAAAATTACCCACTGAGAGAAGTGTTCCATTCCCTCAGCCTCTACTATTCTTGAACAAAAATACAGTCTTCCGTGAGAGTCTAGGAGTTAGGTAATTATCTCTAAGCCAGAAAGAAACTTAACCTAGACATCTCACATAGTAAAGATAAAAAAGGGGATCATCCTTCTTTTGGGAAATTTGTATGTGGAGTCTGACTAGTTGACAGTATCTAAATTTGCTTCTTGGGTTGGACCTAGCAGAAACAATATGTAGAGAATATGTGGTATACTGCTAAGGACTTGAGCAATCAGAGACACGGAAACAGATTTGAAGGTATCTTGAAAGTAACAACACAAATAACTTCCTACCCTTCATTTTTTCAACTGCAAAAGACATAATTTGGGCAGACTAGCAGGGAGCTGGGAGGATGAAGAAGAGTTAGTTTTTGGTTGCGTTTATGGGCTTTTTTAGTTTAAATTTGGTAGCTAGTATAGGGGAGAACTTGTGAATGTATTTATCTATTTATCTATTTATTTTTGCACAAGGTGTCTGTTTTTTCAATTGGTCAAAGAAGGTTTTATGTCATCAACAGCTGCCAAAGTAAATACAGCTACTACAATGGATGAATCTATTATCAATTCAGATAATGTTTTTCACAATACACTGAACAGAAGCAGAGTTGATACACATGAGAAACTTGCAGAATTTCCTTTTACTTGGGAAGTTCAATCCATCTTTCCAGTGCTGAGGTTCTTCACAGCACACTGACTTAAGGTCAATGGTAATGACACTCATCCTGTTCTGTCTCTGCCACATGTTGGAAAACATTTTTCTGGTCAGACCATCAGGTTCTGTTAATAGCAATTTCCCATCACTGGTTTTATCAAACTAAGCCAACATACCTATAAAGGTGGTGGCTGGTTGTTTGTGTTCAGCTTATAAATGAGTCATCAGTAGGAAAATAAAAGCTTTTTTCTAAATAGATCTTTTCTATACAGATGCTATCAGGAGGCATAGCTACTTACTGTCAAGTCATGTGCATGGATTCTTCTATCGACATCTTTACCTCCATTGTCCTCCCTGTTGAGATTGTGTGTAGTGTGGGAAGTCATAAGTTTCCTCCAAAGTTCATAAGAAACAGACATTAGTAATAGAGAACTATAGAAAACCCAGCCTGTGGCTCTTGAACTGCTAGTCCTGTCACAGCTGAAGTACCACAATCATTTTTATCTTTCTGTACTCCATAGGGTTATTTCAGGTTTCCACTGGTGTAGAGAGAATCTGGGTCACAGCTCAGCCATCTGTCTGTAGACGACTTTTCCTCAGAAATGCTTTCTGTCTCATTTTAGTCTGTACCTATGATCTGAAAAGCAGCTAGAGTGGGTAGGATATTTTCATAAAGTATGTTTTCATTCAAAAATGTTGATGAGTTGAAACTGAAACTTTTTGTGGCTGTTGTTTTGACAAATGTTTGTTGAGATTATTCCTTTGCTTTAAGGAGAGGTTTCTTTTCAAACCTGGTTAGTCCACAGTAGCCTAGTGGTTACAGTTCTTCCCTAAGACCAGGGATACTTAATGTCAGATTCCTCCTTGATTTGATTTGAAGCACCGATGTAAGCTCAGGTTAGATGAGGAGCCTTCAGAAGCTACTTTCCAACTCTTGTAAGAGTTACAACTTGATGGAAAGGATTATGTTCTATGAGTGTGTCATTTTGTGCAACCAGCCCTCAAAGTGGCCTTGTAGTACCGTGATAAACTCCCACTGTTGAGAAACTAACAGCAAGAAGATGCACCAAATGAAAAAAAATCTAGGTCATTCTGCTCCCCCCCTAGGACAGAGTAGTCTGTGAGTGTTGCTTCATACTTATTGCAAGCTAAGGCTAAAGGTTAGATATCTTGATTTCTTCTATTATGATAAAAGTCAAGCAACATATTACATAATTTGGAAACTGGTTTACAGAGTAAAATCAATAGACTAATAGCT
>NW_010300275.1:66605-68481 GCF_000700745.2 Antrostomus carolinensis | reverse complement strand
GAGTGTTGATCACAACTGAAGTTGGGGTTGCCTGGGTTGTTCTGGCAATTATTCTCCCCAGCTGGACAGGACTTCTCAGACATTAATTTTGCTTTGGTTCAAGGCTCCAAATTATGCTTCTGCTTTGGCAGCACAGTCCTAGATGGTAAGTAGAGGGTCTCTATGAGGACTTTATGTTTGCCATGGAGATTCTTTAGACTTGCTTTGTAATTTCTTGTTTTCCTACTAACAAACAGATCTTCTGTTACAATGAATGTAACTTTGACCATTTGACTACTATCAATCATCTCCAGAATCTGAAGGATGCCTACAGGAAGGCTGGGTGAGGAACTTTTTACCAGGGCAGATAGGACGAGGGGTAATGGCTTTAAACTGAAAGAGGGTAGATTTAGATTAGATATTAGGAACAATTTTTCACTGTGAGGGGGGTCAGACACTGGAACAGGTTGCCCAGAGAAGCTGTGGATGTCCCCTCCCTGGAAATGTTCAAGGCCAGGTTGGATGAGGCTTTGAGCAACCTGGTCTAGTGGAAGGTGTCCTTGCTCACAGCAGAGGGGTTGGAAGTAGATGATCTTTAAGGTTCCCTCCCAGCCCAAACTATTTTATGTTCCTATGATTTTATGTTTGCTACTGGAATTCTCGTAAGTTTATTCAAGAAGGGATCTTCGAGTCCAGAAGTGCTCTGAAGTATTGCTTCCACATTTCTGTTAACTCCTTTTCCTAAAAGTAGATTCAAATACAGTCTTAAACTATCTCAATATCATTTTGCATACCAAATGACTTAAAGAGATCTTTTGTTTTCCTGCAGTAATTTATATTTTGGTTCACCCCTCCAAGACTGCATGATTTGCAACTTGAACCTCTTCATACTTTCATAATAACATGTAATTTGCCATATAATAGAAGCCATTCTCTGTAGAGCATCTCCAGCTTGTTTCACAACTGGAGTTATGTTGAAGACTTTCCACAGGGCCTCCACATATCTTGTCAAGGTGAGATACATGACTAATTTGACACTTAGAATGCCCCTGTGTTCCCTTCTTCATAGAAATAATATCAACACTGACATTCAGATAACCTCAGTAATGGACAGACATTCCTACAATATTTCCTTAGACTTGTCTGCCTAAGGTGAACTAGTGCTCCTCTCTAACCAAATCTGAAGATGATGATTGCCTAGCAGTTCTGAAAAAAATGATATTGAATTTGCATTACATATCTTAAAATTACATCTCATTTTATATAGTAGAATCTTATCTTCTGTTTCAGTCTCTTGAGACATTTGGCAAGCTTACCTTTTAATCCTTGGAGAAGCAGGATTTTGCAATATTTCCTTTCTGTTATTAATTCCTGGTGCTTTAGTAGGAAGTGTCAGAATCCCTGTAAAGGGACAATTATATTGTGACATGCCCAAAGGAAAGTTTCTTTGTAACATGAGACAGTAATTCCTTGGCATGTGTCCCAAAACATGAGGATTATATCTCTTACAAGCATGGCATTATCTAAAATCACCATAGATATGAATGTCGGGTCATATGAGCTTGTAATCCTCTATGTTAGACTTTAGTTTTGGGTAAGAACATAGGAAGAAGACTGTGGTGGCCTGAAAACAAAGAGCAAAATCATGCTGATCCCAAAAGGATTCTGGAACTGTGGGAATCACAAGTCTTACGTTAATTATAAACTGAAACACACACTGAAGTAGAAGGACCTAAAATAAGTTTGTTATTTACTCTGGGGGCACTTAATGTTCCCTTAGAGCTGCTGCTGTCACCTGTCAAAGGAATGGCCATGAGCAGGCCATGGATCCAGCTAGACCAATTACCTTGGTCTTGATCATGTCAAGAGAATGGATAGTGAAATATACAAGAACAGA